>NW_028145622.1:27500-35000 GCF_977016875.1 Pavona decussata | reverse complement strand
AGGGGAAAACTGGACACCCGGAGAAAAACTTCTCAGAGTTAGGAATAGAACCAACAACAAATACAACACACAGATTATGCCGAGTCCGGAAATAGAGAAAGGACCACATTGGTGGGAAGTGAACAAAAAAGTGTAGTGTTTTAATACTTATTATCTATTTAGCGTGTTGCTTTTTAGAGTAATAATGTGCAGCACGGCAAAAAACAAAAACAAACAAGTCTTAAATAGTGCTGCCTTAATACATCTCGAGATAAATCATTGGTAAGGATTAATGTTGAAAACGAAAGCTGAACTCGAAAAGAAAAAATAGTACCAAATCTTCTTTTCTTAAGTAATAGTGAAATATATTCATATCAGCAAAAGACTGCAAAATAGGAGTCTAAAGAGCAAAGGTGGCAAGCAAATGCATCGATACTTTTGTTGAATTTCCCTTTGTCACTAACAAACATGAACATCGCTCCAGCAATAAAAAAAATGGTCTCTATAAACTCTAAACTAATAAAAAATGTTTTTTTGTAACAGAAGTAAAAGGAAATGTATCGCATCTCGAAAAACATGGCTGCAAAACTCTTGTTCCCGTCGAAACGTCAGGTCATGTGAGTAATGAGATGTAATACCAAATTGGTACCAGATAAATATCACGAAAAGTCGCAAAGTTTCGGGATGGTTGCTTACAAACTAGAAATGTTAACACTGTTCAAAGTCAGCGTGGGTACTGAATAAATTAACTGATCATGGCACTGGAAAAAACAGTGACAGAAGACTAATAACTGTACCAAGCTTGTCTTGAAAGATAAGCTAGTAGATGAAAGACGCTACCCACCTCGGACTCTCACTCTGTAGTTCTCGGACCGTGCTTGTAAAGATGAATTCCAGAAGATAGCTTTACAGGTGTAGACTCCGCCGTCATCAAGGGAGAGGCTATAGATTACGTAACGAAATGTATGGAATGTCTTTACCGAACCAAGCACACTGGCTGAAAAATTTTGCTGGGTAAGGATTGCATTTGTTCCATGCTTTATCCATTGAGCAGTAACAAACCACTTGGTCTTTTCTATCCTGCATTTCAGAAGAACATCATCCCCAACGACAAAGCTTTCGTTTCCTGCGTTAATAAACACTACCGGCGTGTCTAGATAAGTGGTTGGTGTTCTCGGAGTTGTCGTTGGCACTGTAGAATAAAGAGAAGTCAAAGACAACATCGCTCTTAGCATTCGAGGTGGCTCTTGGGTTCTCGGAAAGGGCAAAATTAAATTTCCAATTAATCTGCCCAACCAACAACCGTATGCAGACTGGGCGCAGGGGGCGGATTCGGCCCACGGTGACTTTGAACCTGAACAACGTTTCAGAGGTTTATCCGGAAACAACTTGGTGTGATCAGTTGGTGTTTATTGTACTTGATGTTACCAAAGCAAACGAGTTTTGACAGGCTTTTTTTAACAGAAATTGGAAAATTTCATTTTTAAATTAAGATTAATTAATTATCTTAAGAAGCTTTTATGATTTTAGCCCATGTTAAGGTTTTTTAAGTGTTTTTGACTGTCATTGTTTTCTTTCTTTTTTTTTTTTTATTCTTAAATTTTATTTTGGCGCTTTTCTGAAGTTTTAGGGAAATCCAGAATCCATGATGGTGGATCCATATAGCAATCATGACGTAATTACTTTTCCAAGAGGGACCGGCAGTAATCAACTCTTGGGCATTTCTCAAAAAAAGTTTAAAAGTTTACCTCAGTCATCTGCACTGAAAGATGACTAACACCAGATTCTGTGCACTATTAGGGTAATTGCATGCATGCTCATAAAGCGTTACCATTAGTTTTACCCAGCGAAATTGATTTTCGTGCAAAAATTAAATATAATAAGCCCTGCATACCCACGTCTTACCAACGATTTCACAGAAACTGCCACGGTATCCTTCGAAGCAGTAACAGCTAAAGGAACCATTCTTAGTAGACATACAGCTTCCTCGTCCTTTGCATGGATTTGGTGAACATGGATTTCCATCTACATATAATTTTAATATTAATAATAGTTTTAATACAAATACTACAAACAAATGAAAAATCATGAGTTAACTTTTTTAAAGTAATAATACGAGATCAGAGACCAGTGATGAAGGGCCCTGGGGTGAGTTGCATAAAATTTAACGTCGGGCGAAACAGCTTACGCCAGACCTTCATCCCAGTCACATTCAGTATTTCAACGTCTGACGATAGTATTTAGGCCCGCGGTTAAGTTTAATACAACTCATTCCTGATTCGTTAACTTTAGTCCAAGCGAAAATTGACACAAGTAAAACTTTTGCCTTTTTTAGATTATCTTATACTCTCTTCCTCAGCTACAAAGTGTAAAAAGTTGCAATAAGAAGATCTGGTGTAGTAGAATACATTGAAAAATGTTTCTGATTGCTCTAATTAAGCCAGCGCTTTATAGTAAAGTGGAACTTAGTCCACCATTATCCGCCATGTTGTTTCCTTGTAGTTCTCGCGATTCAGTGCTCCCGCCCAGTTTTACATTTTTAATGCGTAAGTCCCGCCACAAAAGTATCTGAGAAGAAAAACTACAAGTTACTTGGATAATTACTTCCTTAAGAAATTGCAATGAAAGGAAACAAAATTCTAAATTGTCTAGTATTCTTATATTATCTTGGGCACCAAGGAAGAGCTTTTTAACAAATTTCTTGAAATGTTGCCACTGGTATTCCCAGATTGCTTTAATTTATTGCATTTGTAAAATTTATTGCATTTGTAAAGGCAAACTTTTTAAAGCTAACACAGTTTGATTCGCTAGAAGTCTAGAGCTGAAAATTTCATTTTCAGTACAGTCGAACCTCAGCTAGCGGACACCTCCCGTTGGCGGACACCTCTCGTAAGCGGACACTTGGTCATGTTCTCAGCTACATACAAACACTTCATTTTTAACCTCCTATAAGCGGAAACCTCTCTTAAGCTGGTACTGGTCTCAAGGTGTCCGCTCACGGGAGGCTCAACTGTAAATATTGGGAAAGATATCTTCTTTCCCGAATGATCGTTGGCCTTATATACAGTTGAGCCTCCCGTAAGCGGACACCCTTGGGAACAGAAAAAGCTAGTGCCCTCTTAGGAGAGGTGTTCGCTTATAGGAAGATAAGAATGTGGTGTTTGTATGTAGCTGAGAGCATGTCTAAGTGTCCGCCAACGGGAGGTGTCCGTTAGTGGAGGTTCGACTGTATTTTGCGTTGTTTTTAACCTAATTATTTGGTCCTCTGAAATCAAAAGAGGCTATTTTTTCAGCGTTACGAAAGTGCGATTTGCTATTTCGCTCGGAATAAAAAGAATGGATTTGTTCAAAATATCCTACGAATTTCTGAGGCGGGCTATGCCCTCGACTCCCAACAGATATTCTATCTAAACGATCTGTTGTGTGTCCTTGACTAATGGAATGAAACAAACTCTTACCAACCGCCACATAGAAGACTAATTTCTGCCTCTTTACAGCACTGTTTTCGTACACCTGTAATGTCTCACAACTGTATGCCCCTTCGTCTTTTCGTGTCGGTTGCCTAATGACGAGGCTGTTGTTTTCATTTATGATTAGCCTGTGGTTGCTGCCAAGGACACTACTAGCCCGACTAACAGACAAACGCGTCCCATTCTTCCACCAGTTTGGCAGTACAATTGGCTGTGGGACTCCATATGTATCGCAACTGATTATCTGTTCCCCCTGGCCTTGAAAAATTCTGGTTGAAGTCCGCTTAGTAGACGGTGCTAGGAAAAAAAAAAAGAGTTTTTAATATTTACTGAGAGTTGTAATCGCACATCATCTCTTACTATTTATTATTATCTGTGCATAGTTTTATTGTACATATTTACAGAGTTTCGTATTATATCTTAGCGCTTCGTTTTTCTTTTTACGCATTTTCTTTTTTTTTTTTTTGGCAATATAATACCTGCAAACTAGCGAAATTTACAATATGTAGTGTGTTAAATTTATTTGCCCACGTTAGTAAAGGTCACTTACTTACTGAGAACAAATAAAAGATAAAAGATAAATAAATAAATTTATGAATAAACAGCATGAGCCCTCGTCTCAGCTTTGATCAAGAAAAGAATTGACGGAGTTCTAGCAGCGTTAGTGGCAAACTCCTGGTTCCGCGGAAGTACCTAGTTTGAATAAACAACTTTCCACAAACTAAATGCATGATGCTTTAACTAGCTTGATCGTTATAGTCTCTCTCTTCCTTCCTGTTGCAACTTTTATACAATGTTTATGTTTATAACGAGATCTTCCGTTTCTCTGTTTGTGTCGTTTTTGTACAAGAAAAGTAAAAATAACTCGAATATACTTTAAAGGGCTTAGCACGAGGTTTGCATCTGACCAAAATTTTATTGTTCTTTATTGTACCTTATAAGAGACAGAAGACCCACCAACAAATACATTATTAGTGAACTCGAAATAACGTACCGTCACCAAATGAAATGTCCTTCATTTTTTAAGATTTATTTTTGGCAGTGTACTAAGTTTGTGATATAATTAACTTCTTTAATTTCCCATGAAAACTTTAATGTTTTGAACCGATGGACTATGTTCACTCGGAGGAACAATCACATGAAGGACTTACCTCTCACGTAAATGATCACTGTACCGTACATTCTTCTGTTACTGGACCCTACGCAGAAATAGACTCCAGCGTTCTCTAGAGTAAGGCTTGAAATGACCATCGTCCCGTTGTTCGTGCTTACAAATATTTTTCGCCGTGTGCTGCTGGTGATAGTATTGTTGTTGACGTCATACCAGATAGGAGAACTTAGGTTACAACTACTGGCAACCCGAGAACCAAGACTTCTGTATGACACTATGCGAAACACACGATGGAAGCCATTTTCTAGACCAAAAATAACAAAGGTTTGAGTGGCCACCATGATAAATTACTTTATGATCCTATTGATTTGGGAGATGACGAGGGTAGAAAGTGTTGGTGCTGATCGTGACCTTAAACATTCGGACTTGTCTAGACATCTTGACCGAACATTTACCTGGAAACAAACTCCTACGACATGATACTGTTCATGTGCCTTGATATTTCAACGGAAACCACATTTCTTACAGGGATCAATGTTTTACGAAACTGTAGTTTTACATTTCTATATGACACTATGCGAAACACACGATGGAAGCCATTTTCTAGACAAAAAAAAAACACAAAGGTTTGAGTGGCCACCATGATGAATTGCTTTATGATCCTATAGATTTGGGAGATGGGGAGGGTAGAAAGTGTTCATGCTGATCGTGACCTTAAACATTCGGACTTATCTAGACATCTTGACCGAACATTTACCTGGAAACAAACTCCTACGACATGATACTGTTCATGTGCCTTGATATTTCCACGGAAACCACTTTTCTTACAGGCATCAATGTTTTACAAAACTGTAGTTTTACATTTCTTTGTAAAATAAAAATCCAAGATGGCGTCTGCACAAAAGTTATTACGTAATACCCGCAACATACGACGCCACTATATCATTTTTTAACCTCAAACCAAAGAGACTACAATACAATTATAAATTTACTCTCCCAGTTAATGCTCTTGAAGTCACAAAGAAGTGGTAGAATTTGCCCCTCGTGAAAGGCTCAGGAACTCATCAAACTTTAAAAAAAAAGCCCAGCTAAATAAAGTTAATTGAATCCTACTGAGTAATCGCTTCCTGATCCTATTGTTTCACTTTGATAGCGTCAAGGGGAAGCTAATTAAATGAGGGCATTCCCTCCTTAGGCTGGTTGATTCGATCCACCTTTCTTACTCCGTCGCTTCCAAAGATATCAGATATTGCCCAATTCCATTTTCCAGAGATGTACTTATAGTCAATTGACTGCATTACCAATGCTGTTGGGGGTGGGGGGGAGGGGGGGGGGGGTACTGCGACGGCAAACTATGGTACTTTACAATGTGTTGTTTTGTTTATTATTTTTTCCCTCAAAACTGGTTTATCTCTTTTACCAGAACTTCTACATGAGGATTTAAATAAGCAATTTATGCATGGAACATTGACCATCTGGTTCCTTGGTATATCAGGCGAATCCAATTCCCCCATTGCCACATCTACCCCACCATCCCATATTCCCTTCAAATTCCACTGGGTCACCCCGTTCACCATAAATAAATACTTCTTGAATTAAAGTTTAGCAGCTACTGCAGTCAGTCCACTCCATTTTCTTGCTGCGAGAATACCTGCTCAACAGGTCGACCGTACAGACTCACTTGAATCACTGGCGATACTTTCTCAATGGCTCAGTTTACTCACTTACGCAATTACTTGGATATCTAACCACAATTGCATTCCTCTCGCTACTGACACACTTACTTGGGTCACAAGTCACACTAGCTACACCTTCACTATTTGGGTTGCAGGTTGAAGAGACGTTTAGGGAACAGCTGCCCAGAAAAACCTCCTTTCCAGAACAATTAAGCCGAGGGACACATTTATTCGATTTAGCAGCCAGGGTGCTGTCAGTGGAGAAGGGAGCGATAGCGTCTTTAAAATCCAACTGACGACAAATTACTTTAGCGTTGGTCAAGGTCCATTCATGCATGGCTATAGATTTCCAAGTTCCATTGTGAAAAAGATAAACTTTCCCAGCGTACGCACCATCAATTCTTACAGGGACTACAAGCAAGGAATAAAACAAGGTACAAAGAAAATCAAGCATATCAAATAACAACAGTCGGGAGAACATTCAATAACGAGTTATAAAAAGAAGCTTTAAAAAGAAGCAGTTGCTCGATTATTAGGTTAGAACAATCCCCTCTTTTGGGGCCATTTAACTAATATCTGGGGCATTCGGAAATTGCAGTAAGGCGAGAAGTTTTGCCAAGTTCATCGCTTGGAGGTGGTTTTCTTGTATAGAGAACAGCGTAGCCATTAAACATGGGAGTAACTTGTTTCAATAATTTCCCCATACTAGAGTCGACTCAAGTACATTATACCGTCCTATAGGATAATTATCCTTATAAGATCCCCGGCAGAGATTTTAAGGAACTTGTAATTCCTTGGCTGATGACATCAAGCAGCTTGTTTTTCTTTAAATAGCGAACGTTTACACTCCAAACTTCTGGAAACGTTTGCCTTTAAAGGTGGTACCTCTCATTTACATTTTAAGGGATTTTGTCATTCGTCATGTCATGTGACCTATTTCCTAAATTTACCGTTACTGTCAGCACGTGGACATCAAAAAAGGCGGAATGATAAAGCCCTTTCTAGGGGTCATCGTAAGATTGATGAAATGTAGCTTTCTGTTCCCTATTTCTTAGTAAAGAATACAAACGTTATAAGTTGTTTTCAGGTCATGTGACTAAAACTTTAACAAAACGAAACCAAAAAAAGGAAATTTTTCTTTTATTTTATTTTTAAACTGATTTAAAGTATCATTCACTTCATAATTCGTCCTGGTTCAGGACGCCATACCACCATACATACTGGGTCTGGAAAACTACCAGATCTTTCGGGAAAAGGACCCCCA
>NW_028145622.1:0-25000 GCF_977016875.1 Pavona decussata | reverse complement strand
ACAGCCTAAAATGTGACCGTTAACCGTAAAAAAAAAATCAATTTTTACCGCGTCTACCGTTACAATAAGCAGTTATTATTGGCCTTCAGACGGTTTCAAGGTCTTTCAAATATCACTATTTCAGCTGCTCATCCCAGACTTCTGGCTCTCAAAGAATCATGCATTTCAACTGGTGAACCAGTTCCCATGTTCCAAAATATACTTACTTTATGGCGTTTTCCGCTAAAATGTGCACGCGCAGAGATGTTTTACAAAAGGAAATAAACAGTCAGAGGATTTTCTGTCTCCATGAAAGCTCACTTATGCATTTGCCACGCTGTTTCACAGTAAAATGGTGATTTTTGCTCGAGGTAGGAAAATATGACTTGTTTTGTCAACGGATTAGTAAAGCGCTTCTTTAGAGAAAGCGAACGACCAAAGGCACTATTTTTACTCCATGTTTCTCTTGTTCTCCTTAAAATCGTCGTCAAACCATGGATGGAAGTGGGCCAAAAAGGTGCTACAAGTCTTATAGATCCACTAACCTTACAACTCAATTGAATTAGAGTTTCATCAAGCTTGTGATTGGTAACAATGATGTGGCATGGTATTCTGGTTAAAATCTGAACTGAACGTTAATTACTGAGTGATAATCTAAAGCGACGGAGAAAAATTTCAATTTTCCCACCAGAAATCAAGTAGGGGCTCACCCTCCGGAATAGCTCGGATTACTTTTCCTAACAACTGTGAATTTAGCTCTTTTGGCCAGTAGAAGTTACTGACCTGCAAATTGACAAACTTATCACTTGAATTCTAATTCAAAACAGCGCAAGCAAGAACTTAAGCTCAATTCGTAGCGACTTGCACTGGACTCAGTAGATGGTGATCTAATACGTCCTTAGTTTAAATCATAAAGCATTGATACCCTCTTGTAGGATTGTCCTCAGTGGTTTAGTTCAAAAAACAGTGTCACTAAAGTAAATGTTTAATTTTTTTTCCACACTGGCATGCGAAATCTCTTTTTACAGAAGGCTGTTAAAATTCATAGTGCGAAAAAATAGCAGATATAAGATCCAAATTTGGAAATACTAAAATTTTAGAAACGTTAGCTTGCATAAATAGGACAAAAAGTGTCGTTATACTACCTGCTGTCATTCTCGATCCTATTTGCCCATTCTTGACGCTCCAAACGAACGAAAACGAACATACAAGCAGCCAAGTTTGAGAAAAGAGTTTTAGAGGCATTCTGGGGTCCACAGAGCTTCAAATGATGTGCACTGATCCAGGCGTTATTAAAGCAACCTTTTCCTCGAGAAAAATATGCAAATTCATTTGAATCCACAGTCACTTTAAAGTGCACTTTTGAAGGCACACTGTTTGCTATGTATAAGGATATTAAAAACTGAGTGGAAAAGAAAAGGTGTGTAAACTTAACGGAGACAGCTCCGTTGGTCTAAAACAAATACTAATAAAAAAAAAATCTATAACAACCTTAATTTTATTTACCTTCGGTGACTGTGTTTAGATATAGCGGGTTCGCCGAAGCATTTAAACTTCACAAACAATTAATTCAAATTGAATATAACATGATTCAAAATCCCAACTGGCAGAAGACAGACCAAGCTCGAGGAGTTGAACTCTGGAATTCCAGTGGTCAGTGCGGGACTGAAATTCAGCCACGCTAGCGCTGCCTCGAAGTATTTTCTTTTTAATGGCTTTGTAGATCTTTTTGCCTTCAGTGCACTCAATCGCATTAGAAATTAGTCTTCAAACGATTAATAAAATATGAAATGTGCATTTCAGAAGGAATTTTAATTTACCTGTATGTGCGGTACTGGCAGATTCACGTTGCGATTACCGCTAAAACCTTTGTTGTGCACAAGAAAGAAAAATGGACAAACTCTCGTTCATGAACAAAAGCTCAGAACTCCCAAAGGAAATTAAACTTGGCCCAAAGACTTTTAATTTAAAACGCGTTTCATTTGTTTTTGTTGTTTTTTTCCCCTCGCAATATATCTACAAAAACGCGCTTTTTCAGTGGATATAAAAGGTACTTTTACTTACTGGCGTTCTTTAGGAGTTTTTGCAAGCGTGTACTTAGTTTGTCACGTCCCATTTGTTCAAAGAGCGGATTATAACTTATTCCTGTGGATAAATATAAGTAGCTATCCAGCGGTGCAAATATACTCAAACCAACGCTTTTTGGCAAGTTTTTCACACAATCTCCTACAGTCATAAAGAGACACCTGTACGCTTCTCGTCTATTCACAAATAAAAGAGCTACAGAAAAATTCACATAGCGACCTATATATTCAGTGGATAACTTTATCCGGTTCTTGAACGACTTGGGCTATAAGGTTTAAGGTTTTTATTATTATGTACTATTTCAATGGTTTACAACAAAAGGAAATTACAATATATAAGAAAAGTAACATAAAGACAGCATTAAATTACATAAATGTGAAAACTAAAAATGTGCGCAGTGACCAAAGGAGCTTAGGCTTCCGAGTTGTTCCCTGCCACGTGCAACTAACTGGCGTATAACGTGCAACTAACTAGAGCAAAAAAAAAAAAAGTAAAGAATAATATACAATAAAAGTGCAATAATAGAAACATACTACAATTTTACATAAAAGACAATAGAAATGATAATTAATAGTGAGGGCAGTACCTTTTAAATACCCAATATTCATTGGGTATTTTTTAAAAAGGTACAATTTGTACTGCTACGACGTTGGTGTCAAACGGAAGCTTGATACGGTGGGATAACTTCTCGCCAAATTTCTACGCCAGAGGTTAGTTTCTTTTTTTTTTTTTTGGTTGAAATATAGCTTAATTTTCATTAGGGATTACGATTTTTTATTCCCCGTTGTTACGTTGTTATCTCCTTCTGTCTTGAAAGACAATGGGCTGCGCCAAAAATGACGTTTCACTGTGCTGGAGAAGCGTCAACTGTGACTGAAGAGTTGAATTCTTGAGTGACAGTCTCTGTCACAGTTGGCAGTCTCTGAGCAAGTCATTTTATCGATTGAATGTTGAAATTCTCAAAGACATACAGTAACTAGTCATTGTTGCTCTTGCACTGAATTAATCGTAACACGATTATATACTAGTTATGCAATGCGTTCGATGGTATACCGTGAAATATCCCACGAGTGACTTGATTTTTCTTTCTATAGACACGGACCTTCAGGCAATCATGAGTGGGATGTTCACGGTATACTACGAGAAAGCGCTGCATAACTAATTTATCCAATGCCACTCATTGAATTAACTTTCCTGTTCGACGACTGGTTCCAGGAATTAAAAAACAAAAGGTCAAAACTGGGGTATTCTTCTTCCATTTTTTAGTTGTTGACAGTAATTTTTTCTGAATGAAAATTTTTACCTGTCGCAGGCACTTCAATCGATCCTTTGTAGGCCGCGAGGAAAGCCGGGATTTTTTTTCGTGGAATACTACCCGTTGCATACCGCAGAATATGTAACGGGTTTCTAGCTTTGTGATCGGCTGTATTCTCTATGGCATGGGATAAATGTATTGATATGCGTGTATGACAACAGGCACGCTAGTTTCAGTTCAGCTGTGGTTTGTTTCCCGCGAGTACGGCGAACTGGGGGGAGCCTGGGGTGATCTCTTGCACCTGCCAGCCGCCAGCCACACAAACGATTCAATCCCGTGCAAATCGCGTGACACATCAAGGTCAATAAGTATGACTAAATATACCGAGTTGCATCACTGTTGACAAAGCGATGTCATCACTTTGATTAGGTCTTCGATAGTGACAGCGAACTTTAACAGCGAGCCAGTTTATCGAGCGGCCTTCAAAGAGAAAGCAATGGATTTTACAATGGAACTGATCGACACCTTCAACGAGCACTGGTTCACTTTTTCCATTGCTTCGATTTTTGCGGTTGTGTTATTCCACTTTGGAACAAAGCATTCACGCCAACTCAAACCCTACAGTCATCTACCGGGCCCTAAACCTTGGCCTTTCATAAATCGTTTGCCAGATAGCATAAGGGATCGAGGACAATTCCATGAAACATTTGATTGTTACTACAAGAAGTATGGGAAGCTATTTGTGATGAGCAGCAACAATGTGACATTTCTTGTGTCTGAGCCAGAGATGATCAAACAAATCCTGGTGAAAGACTTCGATTGTTTTTGTGACAGAGTGGTAAGATATATATATATTTTTTAATTTAGCTATACTGATGATGTAGTAATACAGTACAACTTAAAGAAAACGGATATCTTTCTATTAACCTCCGAAACAAACGTCACTTTGGATCGGTCCAAGTGGCATAAGATTGCATATGATTATTGACACAGAAAATTTGGAACCTTGGAATTCTGGAATCTCGGAATATTACAATCTACAATTTTTGTTTATATCTCCTCAAAATTTTTATAAAGTTCTCGAAATGCGTTCTACCTCAAGGTTTATTTGGAAAATTTTGGCAAGCCAGATATCTTTCTATTTATCAGTTTCCGTGACAAATGCCACCTTGAATCTGTCGAAGTGGCATTGCGTATAATTAGTGACACAGAAAATTTGGAACCTTGGAATTCTGGAATCTCAGAATATTACAATCTGCAAATATTTATATTTTCAAAATTTCTCAAAATGCATCCTACATCAAGCAGTGAGTTTATTTGGGACATTTAAGGAAGCCAGACTTTGGAAAAATGCTTGTGAATTTAAAGAACAAATAACATTATAATTGTCTCTTGGTCTATCTACCTACCTATATATTTATCCAAATTATAATGGATGCCAGTACCGTTTGGTATTGATCTGTCATACAAGGATCCCGTAATTATGAACTTCAGTATTTTAAAAGCTAGAAAGATTGCCTCAATAACTCGACAAAATTTGTCCAAATTAGACACTGGAGGCTAGCTATAACACAGCTTTTAAAGTAAATTCCGTAATTTTTTCCGAAATATCCTGAGTTCAGATCTCAGATCTCTTTGCTCTTTGTGTTCAAGAGTTAGTGAAATGTGGAGTCACTAATTAGTACATTGTATTTGGTCAGAGCTGCTATTAATATAGACTGTCTAGTTGTTAATGACAGTCCTTATAACAGCCACAAAATTGAATTAATTACCTGATGTGTACTTTTCCTATGACCTTTCAATAACAGTCTTTTCCTCTTGTTAGACTCTGTTTGACTTTCCTGCCCCCCTGGACAGCTTAGTTAGTGTCGTCAGGGGAGACAAATGGCGACAAATCCGAACTGTGCTTTCTCCTTCCTTCAGTGCTTTGAAGATGAAGAGGATGGTTCCGTTAATGAACAAGGCTTGCGACACTTTCATGAAGAAGCTGGAAAATGTGGTGGATCGGGAAGAAAGCTGTGATATTCATAAGTAATTTGATGCTTTCATTGTGCATTTGTTTACTGAATAATTCTTCTATATTATTTCAATAAATAATGTTATGTAGCCTATCTTAATCCTTTGAGAAAAGACATTGCTCTTTAACTTGCCTTTCATTCCCTGCTGGTAGAAGCAACGGCTTCAAAATGATTCTAAATTAGTTGGTCACTACATTGATTGATTGATTGATTGATTGATGGATGGATGGATGGATGGATGGATGGATTGATTGATTGATTGATTGATTGATTGATTGATTGAGTGAGTGAGTGAGTGAGTGATGGATTGATTGATTGATTGATTGATTGATTGATTGATTGATTGATTGATTGATTGATTGTCAGTGAGTGAGTGAGTGAGTGAGTACATGTAAGTTAGTGTGTGTCCTTTTTGGAAAAATACTAACTTGCTTTGTGGGGGAGGGAGTGGACGAAGAGATGTAGATGAACAACACGCTAACATTTTAATGCCTATTGATTTTCACTCAGAAATATCCAGTCCCTGACCTTTGACATCATCTTGTCCACTGCTTTTGGCATCCAGTCAGAATGCCAAACAAATCCTGATGATCCTGTTATGACTCAGGTCCGTGATGCTCTTCGGTTTAGGCCGTTATCTCTGGCGGTGATTGGTTTGGGGCTGCTTCTTCCTTACAGCAAACAAATACTTACGTTTCTGTCTCCATGGTTGTTTCAAAACTTTCAAGGCATTCTGAACGTTGCAAACCAAGTGATAAATGCGACAAAGGAGCAAGAGGAACTCACGGAGAAGGCATGCATACCTCTTGTTTTTACAACTAATTTAATCTTGCTTTGATGCAAAAGTGCAAGCCTGAAAGGCAAAAAGCTATAAATGACGAAAGCAATTTATATTTAGGCATTAGAAATGTACGTAAGCATTATGATTTTTAAATGCAAATTTTAGAATCAATTTCATAATATTTTTTACTGTTACTTGTAGCTTTTTTTTTCTTTCGTTGTTTTTTGCTTTTAGTTCTCTATTTTTTTAAAATCATTTATCAGCTTTTTCATTCCAGGACCTTTCTGAAAATCACTTCGGTGAGAGAGTCCCCTGGTTTAAAATAATTATTGTTGTTACTATTACTATTAAGCAACACAGTTGAGAGGGCTCTTTTCTCTTCTTTATATGTGTTTTAAGAACCATTTTAAGAAAAACTAAAAAATGATAGCATCCAAATGAAAGTTTTTATGTCATAACCGTAGCTGTGCTTTACAGTCTTTTCGATTATGGCGATTTTGTGCGATTCAATTGTGGGAATTCTATGTGGTTTAAGTTTTCCAAGGGCTAGTGTCGCCAATTGCACACGGACATTTCAGACCTGATGAATATGAGAGTTTGAACTATCGGCAACTCTTTTTCCATCATTCTGGACCTGGCACGCGAACCGGTGTGCGACAAATGCAGACTTGCAGACTTGCAGACTCAACATACTGGCCTTTCCCAATTCATTTTAAAAATAGTATTGTGTAACCTCCGCCATTCCATATCATGCGCTGTCCGCTTGGTACGCTTTGATACTAGGCTACTTTCACGGTTGTCGTTCAGGAATTAAATTCGTACGTACGCCAGTTTTGAGAACACGCTCTCAAACTATATAGCAAACAGCATAGTAAGGGCTAAGTTTTGGAAAAAAATACAATTTTAGTGATTATTTTACATTCTAAAATATCAGGATCAGGTAAACGCTCCGACGAACGAGGCCTGTTGGATTGAGTTTATCGAGTATCGAACGCCTGGCAAGAACGAATTAGCTGCACAGCGTTATTCAAAAGACATTAATAAGGCTTTTCCGATATTTTGATTGGTTATCGAGATATCCGAGTTCAAAGTTAGAATAGCAAAAAAATATGTAGACGTGCTGCTCTGGTGGTCGCCATACCAAAGTTAGTTTGAATTTAAAACCGTGTGCGAGATTTTAGCTCTTAAAATTTCGTAAACAACAAATGCCTCTACAAGGGATTATATCACCTCGATCGTACTAAATGTCTCGAGCTAGTGAATTAGCAATACTCCATGGAACCAACAACACTAGCGCATAATCCTCGTTAAATTCTTAAGTCGCGAAAATCCGGAAGTATGCAAGTCGCGCAAGTCTTCACGGTTGTCCTCTGTCCTTGAAAGCGTACTAAGCGGACAGCGCATGATGTAGAATGCCGGAGGTTACACAATATTATTTTTAAAATTAATTTGGAAAGGCCAGTATCTCTGAGTCTGCAAGTTTGTAAGTCTGCAAGTCTGCAAGTCTGCAGGTCTGCAAGCCTGCAAGTCTGCAGTCTGCATTTGTCGCACGCCGCACGCCAACACGTTACAAACTCATTAGCAACTTTTTTCTTTTTGCTTTAGAATTTACTGGAGCTGATGCTGAAGGCCAACGCACCGGGCGGTAAAAGACTCAGCGACGATGAAGTTGCTGCCCAAGCCATAGGCTTTTTTCTTGCGGGTTCCGATACAACCAGCGTGACTCTCAGTTTGACTTGTTTCTATTTGGCCACGAATCCGGAAATACAGGAAAAACTTGCGCAGGAAATCGACAGTGTGTGGACTGATATCCAGCAGATGCCTTCATACGAGACAGTCCGTGAGCTGCCTTACCTTGATATGGTGATAGCTGAGACGCTTCGACTGCACCCAACAGGTAAGAAAAAAATTTACTGCACGGTTTGCAACTCACCAAACATTTCAGTTTTAAGAGAATGATGTATTATTCAAGGTGACAAAGGCATACTCGGAAAAAGGAAATCCAAGTGCTCCTATCAGGAGTTGAAGCTAAGGCCTTCCGATTACTAGCTCGGATGCTCTACCACTAAGCTACAGGAGACTCATGGGACAAACATCCTGCTACTGCTAGGATTTGAATTTCAGTTTTACTTCATTGATCCCAGAGTGGACTATGGGGTACCAGCTCTGGGAAAAACTTCCTAGTGTACCGTTTTCTTATACGTACCCTCTATATATTAGCCGGAAAAACTTTGGCATACGTTTTTAAAGGAACCTGGAACAGGAATGAACTAATAATAGTGTTCGCCTAATACTCACAGTTTCTCATCACAATATAATTCTCCAGAGGAGGTTCGACAGGAATCCCATACTTTGCATATTACCCATGATTCCGTGCGCCGATGAAATATATTATCGTTTTTCTCGTGATGTCATCATTCGAATGAGTTGGAGAGCAGTGGACATCATGGCGGCTTGTTTTCGAACATTGAAAGAGAATCAAGCATCTTATTTCAAGAATTATCGACTTCTTTACGTCCATTGTGTCGCGAAAGATGATTTTGAGATTAGCTTAGCTTATCTAGTGTGTGTGAAGATGATTTGTCGAGAAATTCATGTAAGTTTCGTCGACAAAATGAACGAAAGAGGAGTTGCGCTGGCGCCACGGACAATCGATGACCGCAATGTTGATGATATCTTTAAAGACGCTACAAACCCAGTATTAATTCGCATCAATTCGTCTTAAAGTTCGGAGATTGAGATTTTAAGCATGAAGTGGAGCCAAACAAAGTGATTCAGTTCTTCGTTCGAGTTCCGCGTGGATCAAGTTCTTGGCGGCATTCTCATTTTTCATGAGGCATCGATGGTGTTATCGGTGTTGTAAAGACGCAGAATGCCTTTTACCGCTAGAAGAATGACTTTCCATAAGACCTGAAAATTTCATATAAGACGGATGATTCTAAAATACCGAACAGCAACATCGGAAATCTTTGCAACCAGAATGTGCTTCAAGAACGTTTCTCATACTCCTCTTCTAAAAGCATCTCAAGCTTTCTTGAAGGTCCAATAATTCAAAGACGATTTCGACGATTACCTTTTTGCGACTTTTACAATAAAAGGTTACTAGAGAGGTGAAATTAACTTCAACTGAAGTTACAGCCACTTCCACTCTGTTATTGTTCAAAAAGATACTTTTCTACCAAGGGAATTTTACATAACAAAAGAAAACCTGGCATCCGTGAACCGGTCACGCTTCTCGCCTCTCATTGGGCACTCCATGCAATCGCAGTGACTCAATAATGATTTACATACAATAAAAACATATTTACGCTTGAAAAACAAAAGAAATTAGTCCACCTACCATCCGGAATATTAGAAATCAACCAAAAACGAAGAAGGCCAACCGATTTCCCGTAACTTGCCGCCATTTTGAAACACGTGACGAAATTTCAGCAACAATGTGGGATTCCTGTCGAACCTCCTCTGATGATTCTCGTAAAGTTGAAACTGGTGAAGTGACGTAATGATTTGCCAAAATGACAAAGACCTCTGAACACTAACAATGACAGAGGCAGTCACGTGACGGTTACGGTAACCGTGACAGTGCCGGACAGCATCCGATTAGGCCGTCAAAACATACCTTCACTGCGCTGCCATTTAAGCGCTATGCAAATGATGAAACATTAAGCAGGCTAATTAGAACACATGCGTATTGTTTAACATTGACAACCTCCACGTTCACCGGCTTCCCCACCCCATATTACTGAAGACGACTTAGGACTAACTGATGGCTCTGTCTCCCTTCTAGTCCCATTTCTCTCACGTGAGTGTACGAGGGAATGCAAAGTAAAGGAGTTAACTATCCCAAAAGAAGGGCAAGTCATCATTTACAGCATTCACCGAGATCCAACTATTTGGCCCAGTCCAGACAAATATGATCCAGAGAGATTTTCTCCCGAAGTGAAAGGGTCTCGAGACCCTTACTCGTATCTTCCTTTCGGAAACGGTCCTCGAAACTGCATTGGTATGCGATTCGCCAACATGGAACTGAAGCTCGTGTTGGCGAGGATTTTAAAGAAGTACAAGCTTGAAGTGGCGCCAGACACGGTGATCCCCCCTCGCGTGAAAATCAATATCACCCTTGTTATTGATGGAGAGATTAATCTTAGACTGAAATCACGTTGTTAATCACCGGTAGCCGCCTCTATGTTTTTCTAAAATGTATGCTTGTCAAAAGGTTGTGGGCGCGGAAACGTCAATTGTCTTAACACTGAGATGCTCACTTGCTTAGGCCTTTTAAGAACTAACCTCACCTACAGTAGTTTGTATTCAAATAGACTTATTTGTTGCAATGTAACCAAGAAGTAACTAAAATACTCTATCTAAGTGTCAAATGAAAAATAAAACAGTTAAGACCAAATGGGACTTTGAGTTATTTTTCAGGTTGAACAAATGCAGTGTTTCCAGAAGGGAAGCATGGTTCATTAAAAACTAAAAACAAACAAAAAAATAACAACAACAACAACAGCAAGAACAAAAACAAAAATAAAAAAATAAAAATAAAAATATTATCCACAATCTGGATAAAGGATGTGTAAAGGATGTACATGGACTGCAAACAAAGGAGGCGTTTTTCTTTTCCTCTTTGTTTTTATTCTCTGAGGTAACTTCTTGATTATGATTAACTGCATAGTTATAATATTCTGGGTGAATTAAATAAAACGTAGTCTTGCTGATTGAGAATAACGTGCACTGTCGCAGACCCTTTAGTTCGCTACACCGCTTACTGAGGCAAATTCCCGATGAAAATACCCTTGTCTAATGTTCGTGTCGGAGTTTATCGGTGCAACATTTATTTTTCCTTTATAGTTGCTCCTAAAAGAGTATTCGGAAACCTGCGAACTCACGGCCTCGTGTGTATTTTTTTCGGGTTGACGTAGAATGATATAAATCTTTGGTCCAAACATGCAAGCTAACAATGCATAAGAGCTCAAAAGGGTCCCGACACATTTTAAGTTTGTTGCATAGGTACCCGTCAATCCAATATCAAGTGGATAATATGCCACACAAGAAAGCAGCAAAATATACATAGAAAATACAATATATCGAGCTTCATTGAAGTTTTCTGGAAGTAATCTTGCTTTGAAGGCGTAGAATGTGCAAATGACTGCCAGAAACGAGATGTAAACAGTGATGGTAATCTGAAGTGCTTGTCCAACTGAAGAGTGGTATAGAGCACACGATAACAAAATTTTGCCTTCTATTGGTTGTATAGTTCGTTCTTGGTGTGGTGGGTCCAAAGTGATCCAGAGTAAGAGAAGAAAAACATGTATAGAGATAAGGGCCATGACAAGAAATGACTGCCTTTTAGTTGCTAAGATGAATTTCTTAAATCTTTCCGCGATCACGTTTATTCGGAATGCACTGAGTATTTTCATAGTTTTAAGTATCAAGATGGAAATGAACGTTGCCAGTACTGTAGAACGCCAACAAACTCCCAAACTGCAGGTCAAGTTTGTTGGTTTGGCGAGAGTTAGAACAGACACAAAAAAAGACAGCGAAATTGTTGTCAAAAGGATAAAACTCAGTTCGCGATTCGCAGCCTTTACCAAAGGTGTATTTCGATACTTGTATAAAAGGGCACCACAAATGGAGACCAGTGAAAAACCAACAGAGGCAAACAGAATAATAAGAACGGATGTGATACTTGACTACTTCGACTCAACTTCAGGCAGATCCAAGCATTTCCATCTTCCTTCGTTAGGCATTTGTCCACGAGGACATTCCGTACAGTTAACACTATTAACCAATATACTTAAAGTTCCAGCCGGGCATCTGATGTACTGCCAACAGCAAGCAGTTGTTCTAGACCGAAACGTTCCTAGAGGGCAGTCACGTTGACAGAATGATTTTGGGATAACTGCTTGATTTTCCGGCGTATTCCATGTGATATTTGTATCATTCAACCGGAGCTGTGGCCTTCTACCTTTTACCCATGAGCCAATAACAACCTTAACTGGATGGCGTTGATCTGATAACGCATTGCTACGCTGAAAGTGGACTATGTCATAAGAAGACCATACAGGATCTCCAGAACTAGCAAAACTAACTCTTCCGGTCAGTCCTTGAAAGTAAACCTTTCGAAGGTACCTTTCGACTACCTGTGGATCTAGTGGCGAATGACTACTGTCATAGCATTTGTCTCTCTTGCCAGGGGTTGTACCTTTGGATGTGGAACAAATTTCCATCTGGTGCAGAGCATGGGCAACCGCAAAGACGGCATCCACTACGTATGGGAGATAGGTATCGTAAATGGTACTAGGTAACAATTTCTGGCAACCAGTCAGATTCTTTCGCCCGGTTGAAGAGCAATTCAGATTATCTTGACTCTTTAAAAACTCTTTCCACCAGGGAACTCTATACCTTATTTCCTGAATTACGAATGTCTCAAAATTCGGAATTTCCAAGTGCCGAGGCTGGACACCAAGTGAACCATGAAGAATTGTTTGTTCCGTGTCTTTCAGTCCAGCGAAGACATCGTCTTCGGTTGCCAAAGCATCACCCAGGATCCATGTGCGGTCCTCCAGCTTCTGCTTAACTGCTTCCTTTAGAAAACGTCGTCCATAACTGCCGAAAAGCCACAGCAAAACCACTCGAATGTTTGGGTAGCTTTTAATTTTACTCACAGCCCTTGTTAGTTTTCCACTATACTCTTGGCGTGGAATATATTCGGCAAAAGCAATGCAAAAGGTTTTCCGTTTCTCAGCCTCTTTTTCCAACCCCCACAGTCCATTTCTACCATAGGAATCATCCATCGCTACCACAGCCACGAAGCTCCAGTTAAAATGTTGTATAATGTCGGCCATTGCACTTGCCTGCTGGTCATCTGGAGGTGCAGTGCGGAAGAAATGACGGTATTGGGGCGAACTTAACTCGTTGCTGGTAGCTGAGTGGCTGATGACTGGAATCCCTGCCACTTCTAATAGACTTCCTGCAACCACCGCACTTCCTGAGTCGGTTGGACCAATCACTGCCGCAATCGGTGTGCTTTCGATTGGCGTTAGATCCGATTCATTGACACGCGTGCAACTTTCTTTGTTTGAGTTGAAAGCAAAGTCGTTTCTTCGTACGAAATCGTAGGTGTGCTTCATCGCTTTTGCAGTGCTTTCACAGTAATCGCGGATGTCATATCCCAGAGTAAGGTTTGGTAGCAGATTGGGATTTTTGTTGATTTTATCCACGGCGTATATCATTGCCGCTACGTGACCAAGACCTATAGGGAAAAACTCGCCACAGTTACCATTTTCGGTGCTATAATGTAAAAGGAACAGTCCTCCTATGGTAATGTCGCCAGGCTGAAGGGATCGGTCAGTCTTCTCAGTAGCACTGAAGACGATCCCCATCAAATAAGCAGTAAAGACCAGAAACGCAGTCGCCATTGCACGCATTTTGTTCCCACCTACAAATATGGATAGAAAACAGCAATATCACAAGTTATAATCCATCAAATATTTTCGCTCGCGCGCGATTGGTCTAAACGCCTCACGTGACCGAATATACCCCAGCTAAAACTGGGGAATATCCGATGAAATTCCCCAAGTGATATTCCCCAATTTCAAAAACTTCAAGGCGCGTCTTGTTTACAATCAAAATTAATGTCAAGATGGGGGAACGGTTTGCTTTTGTGACAGAAGGAGAGATAAACCTGCTGGTCGATAAAGCAGTATCAGAAAACAACATACGCTCTAAACGTTTTTGACGGTAAACTGTTCTTAAACAAAATGTTCAAAATACTCAAGCTCGTTGCTACATGTTGCGAAAAATATTTGAAGGATAATAACCACCATAGCCTCCATTTGGCTTTAAAAATATGCTCAGATATTTGTCCTTGGACATTATCTGCTCCTCGAAGCTCACAGTTTTCCTCGAGCTTCGCTCTCGGAAAACTGTTCGCTTTTCGGAACAGATAATGTCCGCGGACAAATATCTGAGCATATTTTCGCGCCAAATGGCGGTTATTGTTTATTTATAATCTACCGATTAATTATAATTTCTGCGCGTTCTCATTGGATAAAGCACATCACGTGGTACAAAATCAGACGATAACAGTCGTCCGATTTGATGACAGTCGCCCGGTTTTTTCGACGAGAAAAACATACAGATCATCGCAGTCTTAGGTCTTAGTTGTTGTAATCCAATCACAGTTTATAATTAGTAGACTAGTTATCTTGCATTTCTTTGGCTGCAATCACACCGTGGTGATCGCTGGCTGTTTTGTCTTTTCCACAGTGAAGTGCGCGCGATTCAGAAATTAATCTGATGATTATGAAAAATATAAACCCCTTTCCGACTTGCTGGTATCATGATGATACTGCTCTCGGCTTAAAGATTTCCCTCAGAATTTCACGTTTGCCCTCGAAGCCTTGCTTCCCGGCCAGCTGTTCATTTTCAGACAATCTTTCAGCCTCTGGCATTATACTCCGATATACAAGCCGCCTGAAGAAAGAGGTTTATATGCTAAATTTACTTGTACCCAAGATGATTGAGCGGATTAATTGACAAAAAGACAAAACATTACCATAAAGAACAATACTAGCTGCATAATAACGTCAAGTCTTCAGTTCTTTAGCTCTGTGATCTCATTATTATATACTAGGTGAAACGCTGGTAAAATCTTTTAAGACATTCTGTTTTCATTGTAGCTTTAGTAAGGTTAAAGGTGCACCAACACTGACTAAAATACGGGGCGCCCTTTCGGCCATCCTTAAAATGGGATCAAAGGCTTATTTTTGGCAAACTCGAAATCTCTCGCCATTGACTGACCCATGTTGAAGGTTGCCATTGAAGAGTGAAGTGAGGGTTGCCATTGAGTGAGTGGCAGCAGATGAAATAATTGGTATTTTAAATTCCGCCCTTTATTAATCGGGAATAATAATAATAATAATAATAATAATAATAATAATAATAATAATAATAATAATAATAATAATAATAGTGATAGAATGATAACTTTATTATTTGCAAGAATCTTATATATAAAAGCTGATTTATATGGGTTTGGTTCAGAAGATAAAAGGACAATTTCCACTGATGTAATAAAGGTATATATACCCTCATACTAAGAATATTCTAAATAAATGCACAGTCACAGTGTTTCCAATCATACACTAAAATGAGAAAAATTCAGAAACCTATCAATCAACCCATAATAAAGTTTCCATAGCAGTCTAGAAAAGTCCAGCTTGGCCGTTCTCTATTCCGAAATCCCTGTCCTTAACGGCTAAGTTCCTCCTTCTCGGGGTTCTCGATCCTCTTAGGCATAGGAGCGCGCTCCGCAAAATTGCAAAGGACACTTTCGCCCTGACCTACGAAATTGTTGTGGCGTAGCTCTCTTGTTTTTTGCAGATAATAGCTCGGCTAATCTTGAATGGTATCTCAGGCATTTGTCAGCCATCCCTCCCGTCGTTGTAAACACCAGTGGGGTGAATGTGCCTTGCTCTATTTCTGTGACGTGAGAGTTGTATTTTCGCTTCTTTTCATTTTCATGAATCCTGTAAATTTGCTTGGGGCTAAGATCTCTATACGAGTCCGCATTGGGATGACACACCCTTTTATCGAAAAATGCAGCTCTCTGTCTCTCCCAGAAACCCCTTCAGAGGACGTCAAGGCGTGCGTCAGGGGCTTGGTTAGTCCCTCTGGCAAGCTCTTCGCCTGTAATAGGTTGTAAAGCCGGTTCAACTTGCACATCATAGCAAACCATGTCAAGCAACTCGGTCTGTAGATCGCGTATTTCATTGTGGCGCTGAATAACTAAGCCTCCACGCTGGCATATCATCACGTGGTCTACTGTAAACATGCTCCCACAAACGCATATTGACGGGTTATCGGGTATCGGCCAATCATACCGAAGCCTTAAGGCATTATAATTTTTATAATACTTTATTAGTAGAAAAACAAACAACAAATACAGAAAGGTGATAAAAATATCGGTATCGGAAAAAAAAAAAAAAAAAAAGAAAAACGCTTCATAATTCTGCAGTTCATACTAAGAATATCCATACAAAAACTTTTCGAAGACGTTGATCGATCAATAATAAATACAAAGTTAAAAATCTTCAACAAAAAAATAAAAACCAACAACGAATGGAATGCTACCAAGAAAAATAAGAAAAACTAAGAAATAATCCTACTATGGTATCGCTTGCATTCCACCACCATTCCACCTGTCGTGCTAAAAACTAATGGCGTGAATGTGGCTTGCTCCACTTCTAGAATTCGGCTAGCGTACTGGCGCTTCTTTTCTGTTTCATGTTGCCTGTAAATCTGGTTAAGATCCATATCCCTGTAGGAGTCAGCATTTGGGTGGCAAATTCTAACATCAAAGAAAGCCGACCTCTGTCTCTCCCAGAACCCCCTTGCCACAAAATCGAGCCGAGGATCGGGAGCGGTGTTGGCTCTTGTAAAACTGGCTCAGTTTCAACGCCATTACACACCATGCGAAGCATTTCCGCCTCCAGATCCCTCAGTTCATTTTATTATTATTATTATTATTATGATGATGATGATGATGATGATGATGATGATGATGATGATAATAGTAACTGTTGCATTGTCCATAGTTACCAGGTTGCTTGACCCTAAGTAGTTGGGTCAAATCTATATCAAGTTTCAGAGAAGAACCCAATCTACATTCACCAGTTCATTACTGCTTTTCTTTTATGCCGGATAAGAGCTGCTTTCAACTCAGTGTCAAAAGTAATTCGCGTTTTCTTTGGTTTCAAGCTTCACTTTGATCGCTTAGCAAAACTAATCGTGCCTTGATTTGCTCGCACGCGACGTTTTCCCACGCTTAGCTCCGCGGGTTACTTGTCAGTTTGCGTCGAGTTCTGATTGGTTCATTCAGTTATTTACTTCTGCTGTGATTACTTTAGTTTTGGTTTTATGACACTCAGATGAAAACCGCTCTATTTGGTTGATTTACTGCGTTTGTTGTTAGCTTTTCTGGAGCTTGAATTACATTTGGCGTGACAGAAGTAGCGGCCTACTGACATTAGAGCATCTAGAGTGACACCTGGTTTAACTCACTATTGCATCACACTTCGTAACGCCATCACTATATATATCAAAACGCTACGAATAGAATCGGTCAAATATGTGCCAATAGTGACAGCTGTCTTCCTTTATTTCTAGTCATATTTCATAAGGGAAATTTGATCATAAGAGATTTGAAGAAACACGTGCACCTTGTAAATGTTTACTTAAATGCCATTAATGAAGGCACATGAAATAGCTAAAGGAAAATCACTTTTTCTACCACTACCGACTCATCAAATATTAAGGAAACGTGAACTATCCCATTTCATCGGTATTTCTATGAGCTATCACTCTTTTTTATATCGTTTAGAAAGTCTTAAGTAACTTGTAACATTTCTAAAAGAAGCGAAGAAAAACCCTTTTGTTTGGTTGATGTCGATCAACTTTTCCTTCCGAAACTATACGCGTTTGGAACTGTTGGATGATTGCTCGAACGAATAAATGTCAAACTTCTCAACCGAAAACAGCTTTAAAAGACTTAGTTCGTATTCTGTTGGGGCGAATGTAAAAATGAAAGCCTGTCCAGTTTAAAGAGCTTCAAGCTTCAACCCGAGGTTAGATCACACTTTTCGGTAGTTTAATCTGTGAACTCATATTTTCTTATCAACGTTTCCTATCTCTGTGATCTTCTTATTCAATATTAATTGTTTCAGTTTGTTTCAGTTCATTGAAGCTGTATGTACTTCTTACTATGCTTTGGCCATTTTAAATTCTGCATCTTCAGAAATTTTAAGACTTGGTTACGACTGCGAAAACGTTTTTTTTTTTTTTCAGCAGAGTACTGTACTTCTTTACATTAAACTGATGTAATAATATTACACACACATCTCATTACAATAGTAATGAGAGGGCTGGAGACCTTTTTGCAACAATTTACGACTATGAACAGTACCAACGCGGTTTTAGTCAACGACACCAATATCACTGCATGCTTTTAACAACAGAATTGTTTCCTCTACGTTTCTCAAACAATTGCTTCTGTGGTAAAAAAAGGGTGAAATTTGGCACCTTCCGATATTTTCGCGCTCAGTTTTGAACTCAGAAGTGCAAAGGCGTCTCATTTTCCAGTGTCATAGTTATTTGCATGCAGCTGGTGTAATTGCACACGTCTTATTACAATAGTAACGACTGAGCCGAAACAACACTGAAATTGTACTTTGGTAGAGAAACCTTTTGCAATTTACTGTCTCAATATTCATGGTGACATGACAGTACATACACGTACCAACGAGGCATTAATTAAAGACACCAATACATATGATTATTTTAACAAGGGGATTATTTCCTCTACATTTCCGAAATATTGCTTAGTAGAGAAGCAATTTGAAAACATTATGATTGAAATTTAAATTCGCATAATAGTAAAAAAATAATCTTTGAGATTAAGGAATACATCTTACACTAGTATAAAAAAAAATGAAAGGAAGTAAAAGAAAAGAATAAAATTCAAATGGAATGAAGAAAGCGCTGCCAGGCTGGCTGAAAGTTCTTAGGCTATATCATTTAGTTCTGTTTATTGTTACTTACCGTTCTATTTCTTTTTTTTTTTTTTCCTTCCTTCTTTAAAAGGACTGGCGCGTTTTATCTTTGAAATTTTTTCAGCCGATATCAAATGTTTTTCACAGTTCTAACTGTTAAAAGGCCAGTTTTTTCCTCACAATCTTGCAAGCCGGAATATACTTCATTTACTGTGGAGTATTACTGATTTAATTACACAGTCAATTTACTTAGTCCGCGAAGGACTGACGTAAAGTAACTAATGAGAATATTTGTAGTTGTCACTTTTGCCAATTCAACTGTACATAAACAAACAAAATAACTAATCAGTGACAGTTCCTTTATTAATAATTTTATACCATTGGTCAAAAATCAAAGTCTTCTGTCGGACAAGGTGATCAAAAATCAATGAAAACCGCAAAGCAGGCTGTTTCAATTTGTTTGCTTTTCATGTGAATAATCACAAACTTAGTTTCACTAATTTGGTTTGCAAAGTCATAGAATAATATAGATCTGATGAAACTGCCCAGCTGAAATAACTGACACTGTATAACATTCTCCAATGATAATATGACATTTATGAAGGTACAATGCCAAGTCTGTTTACACAATTAAAATTGAAAACAAAAATAATAATAATAATAATAATAATAATAATAATAATAATAATAATAATAATAACTGTTACATTGTCCATAGTTACCAGGTTACTTGACCCTTAATAATAATAATAATAATAATAATAATAATAATAATAATAATAATAATAATAATAATAATAATAATAACTGTTACATTGTCCATAGTTACCAGGTTACTTGACCCTAAGTAGTTGGGTCAAATCTATATCAAGTTTCAGAGAAGAACCCAATCTACATTCACCAGTTCATTACTGCTTTTCTTTTATGCCGGATAAGAGCTGCTTTCAACTCAGTGTCAAAAGTAATTCGCGTTTTCTTAGGTTTTAAGCTTCACTTTCATCGCTTAGCAAAACTAATCGTGCCTTATTTTGCTCACACGCGACGTTTTCCCGCGTTTAGCTCCGCGGGTTACTTGTCAGTTTGCGTCGAGTTCTGATTGGTTCATTCAGTTATTTACTTCTGCTGTGATTACTTTAGTTTTGGTTTTATGACACTCAGATGAAAACCGCTCTATTTGGTTGATTTACTGCGTTTCTTGTCAGCTTTTCTGGAGCTTGAATTACATTTGGCGTGACAGAAGTAGCGGCCTACTGACATTAGAGCATCTAGAGTGACACCTGGTTTAACTCACTATTGCATCACACTTCGTAACGCCATCACTATATATATATATTAAAACGCTACGAATAGAATCGGTCAAATATGTGCCAATAGTGACAGCTGTCTTCCTTTATTTCTAGTCATATTTCATAAGGGAAATTTGATCATAAGAGATTTGAAGAAACACCTTGTAAATGTTTACTTAAATGGTATTAATTAAGGCACATGAAATAGCTATAGGAAAATCACTTTTTCTACCACTACCGATGCATCAAATATTGAGGAAACGTGAACTATCCCATTTAATCGGTATTTCTCTGAGCTATCATTCTTTTTTATATCACTGTTAGAAAGTCTTAAGTAGCTTGTAACATTTCTAAAAGAAACGAAGAAAAACCCTTTTGTTTGGTTGATGTCGATCAACTTTTCCTTCCGGAACTATACGCGTTTGGAACTGTTGGATGATTGCTCGAACGAATAAATGTCAAACTTCTCAACTGAAAACAGCTTAAAAAGACTTAGTTCGTATTCTGTTGGGGCGAATGTAAAAATGAAAGCCTCTTCAGTTTAAAGAGCTTCAAGCTTCAACCTGAGGTTAGATCACACTTTTCGGTAGTTTAATCTGTGAACTCATATTTTCTTATCAACATTTCCTGTCTCTGTGATCTTCTTATTCAATATTAACTGTTTCAGTTTGTTTCAGTTCATTGAAGCTGTATGTACTTCTTACTATGCTTTGGCCATTTTAAATTCTGCATCTTCAGAAATTTTAAGACTTGGTTACGACTGCGAAAACGTCTTTTTTTCAGCAGATTACTGTACTTTTTTACATTAAACTGCTGTAATAATATTACACACACATCTCATTACAATAGTAATGAAGGGGCCTGAGACCTTTTGTAACAATTTACGACTATGAACAGTACCAACGCGGTTTTATTCAACGACACCAATTTGCTTCTGTGGAAAAAAAGAAATGGGTAAAATTTTTCACCTTCCGATATTTTCACGCTCAGTATACTAAACTCAGAAGTGCGGCAAAGCGGGCGTCTCGATCATTTTACAGTGTGATAGTTGTTCGTGTGAAGCTGGTGTAATTGCACACGTCTTATTACAATAGTAACGACTGAGCCGAAAATACACTGAATTGTACTTTGGTAGAGAAACCTTTTGCAATTTACTGTCTCAATATTCATGGTGACATGACAGTATATACACGTACCAACGAGGCATTAATTAAAGACACCAATACATATGATTATTTTAACAAGGGGATTATTTCCTCTACATTTCCGAAATATTGCTTAGTAGAGAAGCAATTTGAAAAAATTATGATTGAAATTTAAATTCGCATAATAGTAAAAAAATAATCTTTGAGATTAAGGAATACATCTTACACTAGTATAAAAAAAAAATGAAAGGAAGTAAAAGAAAAGAATAAAATTCAAATGGAATGAAGAAAGCGCTGCCAGGCTGGCTGAAAGTTCTTAGGCTATATCATTTAGTTCTGTTTATTGTTACTTACCGTTCTGTTTCTTTATTTTTTCCTTCCTTCTTTAAAAGGACTGGCGCGTTTTATCTTTGAAATTTTTTCAGCCGATATCAAATGTTTTTCACAGTTCTAACTGTTAAAAGGCCAGTTTATTCCTCACAATCTTGCAAGCCGGAATATACTTCATTTACTGTGGAGTATTACTGATTTAATTACACAGTCAATTTACTTAGTCCGCGAAGGACTGACGTAAAGTAACTAATGAGAATATTTGTAGTTGTCACTTTTGCCAATTCAACTGTACATAAACAAACAAAATAACTAATCAGTGACAGTTCCTTTATTAATAATTTTATACCATTGGTCAAAAATCAAAGTCTTCTGTCGGACAAGGTGATCAAAAATCAATGAAAACCGCAAAGCAGGCTGTTTCAATTTGTTTGCTTTTCATGTGAATAATCACAAACTTAGTTTCACTAATTTGGTTTGCAAAGTCATAGAATAATATAGATCTGATGAAACTGCCAAGCTGAAATAACTGACAATGTATAACATTCTCCAATGATAATATGACATTTATGAAGGTACAGTGCCAAGTCTGTTTACACAATTAAAATTGAAAACAAAAATAATAATAATAATAATAATAATAATAATAATAATAATAATAATAATAACTGTTACATTGTCCATAGTTACCAGGTTACTTGACCCTTAATAATAATAATAATAATAATAATAATAATAATAATAATAATAATAATAATAATAATAATAATAATAATAATAATAATAATAATAATAATAATAACTGTTACATTGTCCATAGTTACCAGGTTACTTGACCCTAAGTAGTTGGGTCAAATCTATATCAAGTTTCAGAGAAGAACCCAATCTACATTCACCAGTTCATTACTGCTTTTCTTTTTTGCCGGATAAGAGCTGCTTTCAACTCAGTGTCAAAAGTAATTCGCGTTTTCTTAGGTTTTAAGCTTCACTTTCATCGCTTAGCAAAACTAATCGTGCCTTATTTTGCTCACACGCGACGTTTTCCCGCGTTTAGCTCCGCGGGTTACTTGTCAGTTTGCGTCGAGTTCTGATTGGTTCATTCAGTTATTTACTTCTGCTGTGATTACTTTAGTTTTGGTTTTATGACACTCAGATGAAAACCGCTTTATTTGGTTGATTTACTGCGTTTGTTGTTAGCTTTTCTGGAGCTTGAATTACATTTGGCGTGACAGAAGTAGCGACCTACTGACATTAGAGCATCTAGAGTGGACACCTGGTTTAACTCACTATTGCATCACACTTCGTAACGCCATCACTATATATATATTAAAACGCTACGAATAGAATCGGTCAAATATGTGCCAATAGTGACAGCTGTCTTCCTTTATTTCTAGTCATATTTCATAAGGGAAATTTGATCATAAGAGATTTGAAGAAACACCTTGTAAATATTTACTTAAATGGTATTAATTAAGGCACATGAAATAGCTATAGGAAAATCACTTTTTCTACCACTACCGACGCATCAAATATTAAGGAAACGTGAACTATCCCATTTCATCGGTATTTCTCAGGGTTATCATTCTTTTTTATATCGTTTAGAAACTCTTAAGTAACTTGTAACTTTTCTAAAAGAAACGAAGAAAACCCTTTTGTTTGGTTGATGTCGATCAATTTTTCCTTCCGGAACTATACGCGTTTGGAACTGTTGGATGATCGCTCGAATAAATGTCAAACTTCTCAACTGAAAACAGCTTAAAAAGACTTAGTTCGTTTTCTGTTGGGGCGAATGTAAAAATGAAAGCCTCTTCAGTTTAAAGAGCTTCAAGCTTCAACCTGAGGTTAGATCACAGTTTTTGGTAGTTTAATCTGTGAGCTCATATTTTCTTATCAACATTTCCTATCTCTGTGCTCTTCTTATTCAATATTAATTGTTTCAGTTTGTCTCAGTTCATTGTAGCTGTATGTACTCCTTACTACGCTTTGGGCATTTTATATTCTGCATCTTCACACATTTTAAGACTTGGTTACGACTGCGAGAACGTCTTTTTTTCAGCAGATTACTGTACTTCTTTACATTAAACTGCTGTAATAATATTACACACACATCTCATTACAATAGTAATGAAGGGGCCTGAGACCTTTTGTAACAATTTACGACTATGAACAGTACCAACGCGGTTTTAGTCAACGACACCAATATCACTGCATACTTTTAACAACATGATTATTTCCTCTATGTTTCTGAAACAATTGCTTCAGTGGAAAAAGAAAAATAGGTGAAATTTTGCACCTTCTGATATTTTCACGCTCAGTACAAAACTCAGAAGTACAAAGCGGGCGTCTCTTTTTCCGGTGTGACCGAGTTATTTGCGTGCAGCTGGTGTAATTGCACACGTCTTATTACAATAGTAACGACTGAGCCGAAACTACACTGAAATTGTACTTTGGTAGAGAAACCTTTTGCAATTTACTGTCTCGATATTCACAGTGACATGACAGTATATATATATATATATATATATATATATATATATATCTGTCTGAATTTAAAAGAACATACCCTCAGAAATCTATGATTTTTGTTAACTTTTTTTTAACATATAACTTGTTTTTTTTTATTATTATTATTATTTTTTTATTTCCCATTAAATGTAGGGATGTACAATACAAGAGTCACCAGCATTCATTTAAAAGACAAAAGCTATTCTTCTCCTTACCCGCCCCCCCCCCTCCCCGAAACTACCCGATGTAGACTCATTTAATTGTTTTGCCCAGCTAGCCCCATTCTCTCTCAAACGTTTATACACGGCACAACGAACTCGCTTTGAATTCGGCGCGGTCTTAGCTGAGAAGAAATTCGTTAGCCCTAGCGTTTTGTTTGGCTTCCTGAAGCAAAGTTTTCCTGAGGACATCATTAAGTCTAGTGAGGGAATAAGTGTTACGAGTGCAGTTCCTGTCTCGTCTAATATGCTTGCTACCAGTAGTCCTGTTTTTCAGCTAAACGGGTAAACTTTAGTTACTCGGGCTTGGACGAAGGCTGGCATATTTTGGGCTTTGCTTGAGGAGGTGACAGTCTTTGGCTTTAAAAAGTAGCTCTTAGGGATGATTTCTAGTCGGGCAAGATGAAATTATCGGGAATTTTTCACCTGGCCAAAGACTTAGTTTATTTTCTTGTTGAAAACCGCCATATGTGTTCCCCGTTCCAATCTTTTTGCCAACATCCGGGACTTAAAGTTATATCACTAAACACGAACAAGAAATGGCAAGGATTTTCTCTTCAAAAAGCGTGAGTTTGAAAAGCTATTCGATTATTTTTCGCCGTTATAACTGTAGCGTTGTTAGGCTAGTGATCGATTAGTCGAGAGGTGCGGTTTGGGGTCGGATTTCCGGACTCAATGTCATAAATAATTTCCAGATGTCGTTCGGCGTGATTCGTTTCGATTTGTAAATATAGAAGAGATTCGGAAAATCAATTTAGAACGCTGTCTTGCTCCGATTAAGCCGATTCTGTTGTAGAAAGCTAGACTGGACCGCTAAAAGACCGGGTTTTGGGTGAGATTTAAGATG
>NW_028145621.1:652500-791002 GCF_977016875.1 Pavona decussata | reverse complement strand
ATCAAGGCAGCCGAAAACACCAAATGTTTTGTCGCTGAGACGAATGCCTTCTGAATCTTCCTGCCGACAAATGAAGCAGCTTTTAATTGAAGGGAAGTACTCTGCTATTGGTTGTGAGCTAGGAGAGTTTACGTTAGAGTTGTTAGAGGTACTGCTAAAAATGCATACCCTCCGCAACGTAAAGAATGCCGTTCACAACGAGCAGCAGTGGCTGAAGAAAGAAGTAAAACTACCTCACTCGGAGTGCTCATATTCAAAGGAACGTCTTTCCTCTTATGCTGATAAAATTTTCAACACTCCCAACCATCACAGTCCCCTTTTAAGCGTCGGATCTGGCTAACATAGCAGGAAATGGATGGCTAGACTTCAGTGTTATAACTGGTGTTTCAGAAATCCTAAACAGAGATAGCGAGGAAACGGCGGCACTAGTACTGAATAACGTAGTCATGGTCGACGAGCGGGACCTTTGCGATTACGTGAAGTGTAACATCCGACATGGTGTAAAGTATGTCGTCCTGTTTGCCAATGTTGGAAAAACAAGGAAAAATGATGTCTTTATTAGCAATCCAGGAAATCCAGGAAATCACTGGACATTGCTTTATGTGGACTTGACAGTCAACAAATGGTATTATTGTGATACCTACTGTTGGGGAAGGCCAGAGTATTTGCAGTCCTCAGTTGCCCCGTTTGTGAAAGCTATTTACCAGCATCATGGAAAGACGCCGAAGCCTATCAGTGGAATTATACAAGCGCACACTGAAAGTTTGGAAACAAGTCATTCTTGCGCTAAGACATGCCTAAAAAACATCCCAACTCAAACCTGTGGTAATGTTTGTGGAGTAGCCGCAGCTGTACTCGGTGGAATTGCTTGCGCTACCCCTGGCCTTTGGAAAAATATGTTTCTCGACCGAGGTGCAGATCTTCCCGCCAGCTTGAAGTGGTTAAAATATCCCACTGTTTATTCCGATTTCCTGCGATGTTCTCTCATTTGTTGGCTTTTGGCTGATTCAGTTGATGTTTCCTCACTTGGAATAAGCAGAGAGCGGGTTGAACCCCCACAGCGTGGTCGTGATGTCCCATTTAGTCGCAGAGTCCTTGGCAAGGTGGTCATCTCAGACGAGGAAAGTGAAAAAGAAGAGGAGAATGGCGATTGGGTAAAGGTCCAATATGGAAAGAAAAAGAAGAAGACGCATAGCCAGCAGAGACAAGGACACTTACCCAAAGGTGGGAAAGGAAACGCTACATCTCCAAGAAAATATTTCGGCAAGAATAAAGAGTGGACTTCCACGGAGCCTTCTATTGACGAAAGCTTAAGAAATGGCAATGAGGGGAGAGAAAAAGGTGCAGGAACCGAGTGTCCTATTCAGGATGGCGATGAAGAGAGAGTGGATGTCAAGAAAACTAATGATACTGAAGACTCTAACGCAAGTGACACGCGGCTCGACAACCCTGAAACTGAAGGTTCTATGGATGTTAATTCTGAGGTTGAAAGTGAAATGAAGCAGTACAGTGAAACAAGAACCGACTGTCCTATTCAGGATGGTGATGGAAAGACAGTGGATGCCGAGAAATTTGCTGACAGCGAAGACCTCAACTCAAGTGACACGAGGCTCGACAACCCTGAAACTGAAGGTGCTATGGATGTTAATTATGAGGTTGAAAGTGAAATGAAGCAGAACAGTGAAACAAGAACCGACTGTCCTATTCAGGATGGTGATGGAAAGACAGTAGATGCCGAGAAATGTGCTGACAGCGAAGACCTCAACTCAAGTGACACGCGGCTCGACAACCCTGCAACTGAAACAAAGCAATGTGAAGTGGAGTTTCGTCATCCTCTTTTGGTACAAAACAACAGTGAGAAAGAGGATAACTATTTCGAAGAAGACGGAGACGAAGTTTGTGGTTTTGAAAAACAGAGTGAGGTTTTCTTTGTGGGACGGAAATTTAGTAGTATGAGTGAGCTTGAAACGGCAAAAAAGGTGTACGAAGACAGTCATTATTTTGAATTGTGGAAGAGAGATGTGAGGACACTGACTTCGGCAGCAAAGCGTGTTCCCAAGAAAGTTGCGAAAGCCAATCAAGATCTTAAATACTACTCATTAAGGCTGACCTGCAAATTTGGTGGAAAAGCTGTTGAATCTGGAAAAGAAAGAAAACGAAAAACAAAATCATTCAGACAAGGATGTCCGTTTGAGGTTTATATTGCACTGTCTTAGGATGGGAAATATCTTCAGGTCAACCGTATATCCAAGCAACATAACCATGCTCTTAAAAAACAGATTTATGAGCGCCTCCCACGTCAACGAGCTGCACGCTGTAAAAACGTTGCAAAGGATATCGAGGACGCAATTCAGCTGCAAGCGAACCCGAAGCTCCTAAAAGAAAAAATCGAAAATGCCACTGGTAAAAGAGTAACACTTAAAGATATCTCAAACATCAAACAAAATTCCATGAAACATTTGAAGAAAAATGATCTTGAAGACGTCATAGAATATTTGAAAAAACAACCAGGCACCAAGACAGACATAGTTGTTGACGTGGATAACAATTTTAAAGACCTATTTTTCCAAGACGATTACATGGAGGACATCTATGCCCATTTCCCAGAAATCCTCCTGGTAGACGCAACATACAAGTTACTAGACCTACGAATGCCTGTTTATCTGCTCATGTGCATAGATGGTGACGGACTGAGTGAAATAGTGGCAATGTTCATTGTGGCAGAAGAGACGAAAGACGTAATTCAAGCATCTGTCGATTTGTTTAAAAAGCACAATCCTTCCTGGGATAAGACAAAAGTGATTATGTCTGATAAGGATTTTACTGAACGTGACGCATTTAAAGCCTGCTTCCCAACTGCAAGTCTAAGTATTTGCCTTTATCATACGTTACGATCATTTAGACGCGAAATTACTTGTGAGAAAATGGGAATATCGTCCGCAGAACGGTCAAGAGTACTGGAAATTCTGTCCGAAATGGCTCATTCTAAGAGTTCAGGGCAATACGAGAAAGCTCTTGATGAACTAAAAAAGACCAACATTAGAAGTGTCATAGAGTACATTCTAGAAAACTGGCATCCCATAAATGAACAATGGGTAACCTGCTTTAAGGACAAGCATCTGAATTTGGGGGAAACAACGAATAACAGACTCGAATCCACATTCAGCAAGCTTAAAAGTGTTTGCTCAAGGTACGCCAGCCTTCTACAGTTCTGCTTGGAGTTCATGTCTGTTCTTAAATGCCTTAGAGAAGAACGAAATCACCATTACGTGATGGCAATTTCGCGCAGGCAAACAGGGTATGAGCATTTCACCCAAGATCTACAAAAATACTCGCAAAATCTAACTCCCTATGCCTTTAAGTTTGTACAGCAACAGTACGATTCCGCGGTTAAAGTGCGAGTCATAGCTCAAAAGAGTAGTTCGGAGTTTAGTCTCTCTGCTGGGTCGCAGAACAATAACCGTCCGGAGCCACACAATGCTTCACCAAGTCATTGCACCTGCCTTTTCTTCTCGCGGATGGCCCTGCCGTGCAAACACATCTTTAAGGTGAGAGAATTAGTTGGCCTTTCAGCTTTTGATGAAGTCCTTGTCCATAAGCGCTGGACGATGGATTTCTATTTGTCAACGAATCGCTTAAACTCCCTTCCGATATCCCATGGACAGGACGAGGATCATAGCGTTGAATGTATAACTATCGAAGAAAACAAAACAAATGTATTTACACAGTCACAAAAGTTCAAAACAGGCCTTCAAGCGGCACAGGTTCTTGCCTCACTCGTCAGCGAGGGAGGAATGGCTACGTTTAAAAAAAGATACGAAGTTCTGGAGTCCATAATTACAAGATGGAAACACGGAATCGAGGTTACTGTACATGACGCAGAAAGAGTGTCACCACAGCCAAAGATAGACTCTCTATCACAAAACGCAGAAGAAGTTGGGAAACCGGATATTAAAAGCAACAACCTAAAATCCGAAAAGCTAGAGGCAGACATTCTTCCCGCGAAGGAGAAGAAAAAAGACAAGGCTGCAGATCAAGAACTCTTGAGTGAAAACGAATTTGAGGAAGGCGGTAATCATATCGGTGACAACCATGTCGAACGCCCATGCAAAGATGAAAACGAGGAACTGAAAGTGCCTGATTACTCTCAAATAAAGATGCCACCTAAGATGTTGAAGAGAGGTCGTCCAAAAGGAGCGGAGACAACTGTAATAGGTCTTCCAAGGAAAAAGAAAAAAAAAGAGGGCCAAAAAAGTCTGGTCCCGTTTAGTAAACTCAGCCCCATCGAAAAGGACCGAATGATTCTTGGCTCTTTATCAAGTTCCCTGGCTGTGGCAGATGCCATTGGGGGTCACCGACTTCTGACCAAAGTAGATATTTTGCCTACTGGCAAAATGTCAGACGCCATAAAAGATCATGAGATGCTAGACCTCCACCGTGTAGAAAGATACTTTGAAAAGGATGCATGGTTGTATGTTCTCAAAGCAAGTGAGGAGAAAAACCGCGTGGACTTTATCTGTGCTGTCTGTTCTAAGTCTATAAACGACGCAAGGGAAGACAGCATCGCGTGTGACCGGTGTCTTCTGTGGTCGCACTTCAGGTGTACTTCGTTAAAAAAACGACCAAAGAACAAAAACTGGTTTTGCAAGTCTTGCAAGTTAAAGTACTCATAGTGATTATAAAAAGTGCAATCTTATCCATCCAAGCTAGTATACAGGAATACAGTTAATGTACAATGATAAACAATTTAGCATAAAATTCTTAATTCAATAATACAATCAGCTTTACAATGGTCAATTCTAAAATGTGAGCCTAGTATACTACTGGTTAGTTACCTGGTTACCGTAGTTAGCGTGCTCCGACCAGACGAAAACTATTTTACTGTAAAATCTGATTGATACACGCTTAACACATTTCTCGCAGTATATTGTAACTACAACAGTATACCGTATTAACAATATATCGATTTAAAAGTGCCCTGGGCGTTTATTAAACTTTTGGACCTTGCAGAGTGAGCGCTTATTCGAGGCTGGGCGCTTAACCATTATCAGCAGTAAACAATAAATGATAACAAAACCTGAAGATATTGAAAAAGCAGATTTTTTAATGGTCTTTGTAAGTTTCTAAGAACACTCGGTCCTTGGGAGTCTCTCGTCGTCACTAATCTTGCTAATGTCAGTTAGCGACCTCCCCCTGTGCATGCAATTCATTTTTTGAGGGGTGGGGGTAGGCACTTATTCGAGCTTTTTTCCTACGTACTGGGTGGGCGCCTATTCCAGGTGGGCGCTTATTCGCGTTCGGGCGCTTAATGGAATAAATACGGTATTTTCTAGACTACGAGCAGGGGGTGGCGAGGCGCCACCCCCCCCCCCCCCCCTCGTCCCCAATTTTCGCGCGGCCGCTTTTTTCGCTCCGCTCTAGTTTTCGCTTTACTCGACGGACTATAAGAAAAAATAGGGACTGCTCGTAGTCTACGTATTTTCACAACAGTAATTTTACTGAATTTGACAAAAAATATCGGACTACCGGCCATTTAGTGATTTGAAAACCTTGACCGGCAGTCGAGTCAAACGTGCAGAAACTAAGTGTCACTTTAGTCGCTCGCTATTCTGAGCCCAGCGAAAAGCTGCGCGTCAACTTTAGAGCCGTAGAGCTCTCTAGAAGCGCTTAAGAGTTCTTAATCGAAATAGCTTAGTAAGAATCGGTGAAAGCCATTGATTTTACGTAATTTGACAAAAATATCGGACTGCCGGTCAGTTAGTGATTTGAAAACCTTGACCGGCATTCGAGTCCAGCGAACAGAAACTAAGTGTCACTTTCGGTCGCTCGCTATTCTGAGCCCAGCGAAAAGCTGCGCGTCAACTTTAGAGCCATAGAGCTCTCTAGAAGCGCTTAAGAGTTCTTAATCGAAATAGCTTAGTAAGAATCGGTGAAAGCCATTGATTTTACGTAATTTTACAAAAATATCGGACTGCCGGCCATTTAGTGATTTGAAAACCTTGACCGGCAGTCGAGTCAAACGTGCAGAAACTAAGTGTCACTTTAGTCGCTCGCTATTCTGAGCCCAGCGAAAAGCTGCGCGTCAACTTTAGAGCCGTAGCGCTCTCTAGAAGCGCTTAAGAGTTCTTAATCGAAATAGCTTAGTAAGAATCGGTGAAAGCCATTGATTTTACGTAATTTTACAAAAATATCGGACTGCCGGCCATTTAGTGATTTGAAAACCTTGACCGGCAGTCGAGTCAAACGTGCAGAAACTGTGTCACTTTAGTCGCTCGCTATTCTGAGCCCAGCGAAAAGCTGCGCGTCAACTTTAGAGCCGTAGCGCTCTCTAGAAGCGCTTAAGAGTTCTTAATCGAAATAGCTTAGTAAGAATCGGTGAAAGCCATTGATTTTACGTAATTTGACAAAAATATCGGACTGCCGGTCATTTAGTGATTTGAAAACCTTGACCGGCAGTCGAGTCAAGCGAACAGAAACCACAGGTATCCCAAGCTGTATGAGCATTAAAATAAAGACCTTTGTTTTGACCTTTGTAATTTGAGTGTCACGATGAGTGTTACGCAATGGCGTAAATTATAAGGGTTTGTATGGGAATTTACGAACGTGTTTTGGAATCAAAAATAAAGGGCATGAATTGGAAAAAAAATGGCTTACCTTGTCTCCTCGGTATCTTGCCAGTGTTTGTGTGCCGTATTTTGGCCATTTCAGCGCGATTTAGTGGGTTTTAGGTTTGCCGATTTCCTCTCTATATTATATATGGAGAGGAAATCGGCAAACCTAAAACCCACTAAATCGCTCTGAAATGGCCAAAATACGGCACACAAACACTGGCAAGATACCGAGGAGACAAGGTAAGCCATTTTTTTTCCAATTCATGCCCTTTATTTTCGATTCCAAAACACGTTCGTAAATTCCCATACAAACCCTTATAATTTACGCCATTGCGTAACACTCATCGTGACACTCAAATTACAAAGGTCAAAACAAAGGTCTTTATTTTAATGCTCATACAGCTTGGGATACCTGTGATTTTACGTAATTTGACAAAAATATCGGACTGCCGGTCATTTAGTGAAATGAAAACCCAGGAAAACCTTGACCGGCTGCCGGTCATATAGACACAGTGTAAAATGTTACAGTGTATAGACTGTGTTACCCGCATATTATGTCATAATATGTATTCCCGAAAGCAAGGGCAGCCAGACAGATATAAATCTCAGGACTGCTAGTTAGTAAAGACATCTACGAAATAAAATCAGGCAACTATTTTTACAAAACTCACCTTATTCACTTTAGCTCCTGTTCAATTGTTCGGCAAACGGTGAACGACGCGAAAGACGGGAGACAGTCCTCCTAGCGACTAGCCTCCCACGCAGTCGTTTTAAGGGGACTCGTATTACGAGGTAATACGAGTCCCCTAAAAACGACTGCGTGGGAGGCTACCTAGCGACCGACTGCTCTTAATCTTCTTTTTCTTTAATTAGCATAATTACCATTAGCAAAGCTAATCCGGCAATGGAGCGGCCAGCGGACGCACAATAGATTAATACATGCAGTACATATAAAGAACTAGGTTACATTATTGATTCATAAAGTTATTAAAAAGCTTGGAAGTGTGTTGGATACTCCACTGATAAATTCCGAGTAAGAGCCAGACTTGATGACGTCAGGTGGTATAAACGCATTCCATGCTGGGATCGTTCTTACAAAAAACGAGTATTTGTGAGCATTGACTGAAGAGGACGGTAGACTTATCTTAAAGTCATGACTCGCCCTTGTACGGCTGTACGCGGGCACAGAGATAAGCTCGTGGGGGAGGGAGACGTTAACGTGACCTCTATGTAATTGATAAAACATGCGGATATCACATACGTACATGTATGCTACAGTGAGGGCCAATTCAGGTCCGTGAACATAGATGATACACTACTATATAAACGACTATAAACCGGGCTTGGGCACCTCACTACCCACGTTTCGACGCAAAATAACGTTATACTTATACTTATTATTGGCAAAATATGGGTTGCATACAATGAACGATTTGTTTCACTGGCGTATATGAACATGTGAACATTCTCAACCTATTTTTTCCTGCTTTAACTGAACTTGAAGCGGCCTTGAGATTACAAAGCTTGCTAGATTTCCAAAGAACGTTAACAGTACTTCTTTTAACTGGCCACTGACAGGAACTGGCTCTATTGAACGATGTATCTGGCATTGTTTGTCTCTAATATTGGCTATTCTCTACTTGTACCAAGCGAGTAAAACTATCGTTCGCCGGCGAACAATAAATTAAAAGAAAACTGATGTTTAAGGGTTTAATGAACAGGAAGTAATAACACAATGGATGATGCAATATGCTGGGTACATGATTAATGCAAGTTGTCAAAGCTTATTGTTTCAATGATCTAGTATGTTAGTATAAACTATGGATAATTTAGCCCTTTACTTTGAATAATTAAGCATTTGAAATTTTTAATAAGTCATTAATCTTTTGATATTACATTATTTAAAATGACTTTTCAATTGATTAAAAAATAATAGAACTCATTGGTAAGTTACATTTTCTTGCATATTTACTGAACACAACGGAATGGTATCTAAATAAACCGGGGTCCTCTGAAACTCAACCGCTCAACCATGGCCACTCAGTTAGTTTAATAAATATAACTAAAAATAGCCACCCAATATGATTTTCAAAACAATGTTTTTCACTATAACAGTGGGACGCGCCTTACCGTGGCCATCTAGACTTGCTTACAAGTCGAGCTCAGAGAGCGCGGAGCGCGATCGTAAGAGCTCGAGCGAGCGAGCGCGGAGCGCAAGGTCCATTCAATGAGAAGCGAGCGAGCGACTTTGAGAAAGTCTGCGTGGCCATCCAACAATTTTTTTTACAAGCGAGCCATAAAATACAAAAGGACACGTTTTCAATAATTCGTTGTCGCGTCACTTGCCTGTTGGACTTTGCAAGAAGGGGTGACCGTTGCAACAGGGATAGCTTTTTCCAAAGTTTACTCTGAAGTAGAAAAACACCTGGCAAAAGTAATTCTATTCAGGGTAGAGTGCTGACTTTATCTAGCTGGTCTCGGAAGAAAAACGAGATTCAGAAAATCAGGTAAAACAGACTTCTATCTTCAAAATACCCCTGCCGTAAGTATACAGCTGTTTCGACAAAAGTTGTCCAAAAAAAGTGTAAAAGCGTACGCGACAATGCCGAAAAGTAGTCTGGAAAATACCCAATAAATTTCAATAAAAGCTCAGAATCAATACTGCCCGCCATCTCAAGTCTTCGCTGTACACGCGGTCGAAGATGGATTCTGAGCTTTTATTGAAATTTGTTGGGTATTTCCCAGACTACCTTTCGGCATTGTCGCGTACGCTTTTACCCTTTTTTTGGACAACCTTTGTCGAAACAGCTGTAAATCTATTGGCGTTCCATCACGAATGCTGTTTTCTTATTACCTGCGCTACTCACTATCTATTCTGTTGAGATAGTGAGTAGACTGAGTATTCTAACAGAGCGCGCGTGGAGTTGGTTTCTTCATTTTGTGTCACAACAACAACGAATTCTTTCAGATTCTTTGGATTTGACTGTTTACCGGGTTGTTGTGTCAAAAATACATGGAAATCAAGTGCTGCAGCTATAAAGGAAATTACTAAGGGTGAATTTTTCGTGCCTCACAAGAAACAGCAAACGATTATTTGTGTCAAAAGCTAAAAACATGGATCGGATTTGTTTGGTTGAAAAACGGAAATCATTCATGACGACTGCTTGAAGAGTTTTCACTTCGTTACGGCTACAGCCGAACATAACAGTGTCCTTTTGATGGGAGGAAAGAGCAGGTCAAATCCAGTGGAAGAAATTACTCTGTTATTTCCTTCCTTGGAGCTACCGTTTCCTATTTTTATCGATCTTTGTTCGTGTGATTTTCAAGCGGTAGAAAAGCTTCACAACGTAGATGAATCAATTAATTAAGGCCTAACATTTGGTTTAATCGTTGTTAGTTTACTGATGAATTAAACGAGGAGCTTTAGTGGGTTAAAGAAAATTTTGGGAAAACTTTGGATATTAAATACGCTTGAAAATTCTGCTCGGCCTCATGCGATTACATATAAGCTCGCTCGCTAGCAAATAGCAAATATCATCGGAGTGAGAAAATGAGCATTCTGTATAAAACTGAGATCAGTGCAATGATAAATTGTTTCATTTCACTAACGCGACTAGCCGTGTTCGCAAATTATCTTGAAATGTTTCCATGGCTGTACCAATTGGAAGCTAACTGGGAAACGATCCGGGATGAGCTGTTTTCCTTCGTGAAAAACGGCACTGGAATGTGCAACGTTCACACAACTGAACCAGCGGAGACGAGCTCAATAAAGAAAGCAAATGGAAGTTAGCGATGATTTTTGGCTACGGGAAACCAATTGATGAAGTCAAGTCTTCCTTTCCTGTAACACTGTCCATACTTACAAAGCTTCCTGAAGTACAGATTGCTGCCTTCTCGCTTCTGAAAGCAGGAGGGTCGATTCCGCCTCATTACGGCTTTACCGCGTCGATTCTTCGCTATCATCTCGCGTTGATTGTACCAGACGGGGGAAAACACTCGTGGCTAACAGTAGATGGAGTCGATGTACCGTGGAAGGAGGGGCAAGGGATTTTGTTTGACGACACGTTTGAGCATTCCGCTCGCAATGATCGAGTTGTGCTGATTGTGGACATTTTTAGACCAAACCTGGGACTTGTGGACGGATTGATTCAAAAATTGGAAGTGTGGAAACGAACGGAGGACTTTAAAGCTGGTAGGCAGGGGTAACAGTTCAATCTTTTCCAAGACACATAACTTTGTTCGCAAAGGTCAGTTCGCCCATCTCTGTTAATCATGGAGGCGTCAACGGGGTTTTCATTCATGGCAATACAGTTAAGATCGGTATTTGATTAATTTTAAAGGGGGAGTATCATGGGGTTTTTTGATATCTTTTGTTAAAAATGATAAAAAAAAAAACCCCTTCAATCAGCTGCCAAATAATTCTAGAATGACGAGAGGAACGAAATCAACTCAATTCTTGAAAGAAACAACTCGTGATCTGTTCTAACGCATTTTGGATTAAACAAAAATGCAAGAACTTGAAAAACATTAGCCTAAAATTTTTCAAGTTTCAATCCAAACCGGCCTACTCTGTCTTTAGCCAGAGGCACTAATCGACAGTTTTATTGCACTGGGGAGATAATTTTTAACAAACTTGACAATTATTTCGTTGTTTCTGCTGACAGTCAAACATTTTTGGGTTTTGAAATGACAGCAAATTTTCGTGATACTTTCCCTTTAAGTGTCCCGTTTTATTTTGTATCCGGCACCGTTTTTTAGTTTCAATTCGTCTTTCAAACTTGAACACAAGTTAAATATGAGCATTTTATTTGCTGAACGGTCTCAGTTTTGGCTGATTTTAATATCAGTTTGCTTTACGGCATTTGTCTTAGGGAGCTTTCTATTAGCAAGAACTGGCCAGCCAGGGCCCAGTTGTTCAATGCCCGATTAAGCTAATCCTGGGTTAACGTGAACTTTGATTCGAGTTTATTTACTAACCCATACGAATTCTTCGAAAACATTTTTGTCCCTCAGTTTTGCCTTAAACTTTTCTTTACCATTAAGCCTTTTAAAACATTCTTAACGAGCGAGATGAAAACCTCGATTAACTTTTAATCGTGGAATAGCGTTAATCAGCTTTCGAACAACCCGGCTCAGAACGGTCAGTTCGTAAATGGAGCGCGCCATTGGCAAGGTCGGGATCTACAAATTCTTCAAAATTGAATAATCAGAGAAACGCAAGTGCCATTTAGAAGAAATTCAAACTGAGAACTAGCGTATAATCAAGCCTTCAAACTGAGGAATTCCGTCCGCTAAATTACCGGTCTGGCCTCACAGTTCTGACAAATGTAAAGCTTCCTTAGTATCAAGAAAGGTTGAGTGTCACTCTGTGGCTCAAAGCAAGATGAAATAACGCTAGCAAACATTTGGATTTCATGTTCTCTTTTATTCAGTTCTACGCCTTACGTTCCTAATAACTTTTATTATGCATAAATGTTAAGGTCTTCGCGACTGGCCGTAATAAAGCATCCAGAAGTTGTCAAATTCTATCCATTTACTTTCTGTTACAACTTAAATAACACCTAGTACTTTATCCTCTCAAAGCGAACAAGTTAAAAATTATACCGGGAATTATAAAAGTCGCCAACCCCGCGGAATGCTATATTAAGGGGCCACTTAATAGCAAGTGGCCGTTTTCTGTGTCTGACAGTTTTTTTTCGGGAATTTGATAACTAGCCGCTAAAGAGAACGTAGCCGGTATTTAAAAAAAATACTGGTCTGGCTGTAGCTACCGTGATATTGGGGAGGGGAGGGTCTGTGGTTAAACAACTGTTTTCCAGTTCCAGTGAACTCCAGCGCTCGACCACTTTCGGATCGTTTTCGTAAAGCTCTCGGATTACGTTCGGATTTTCATCTCTTACTCGCTCAGAAAGGTGTGCCGACCAATAATGGTTGCTAATTTCGGTTTATTGCGGTTCATTTTACCGATTTGTCTAGTTTAAATGAATAAACAAAAGAAGCGAAATTTGGCTCATTTGACCTTTAACAAATGAGCAAACCAGTTTTGTTTCCTCTCAGCCAACAATTCAATTTTGCAATTTTGAGTACGCAGTTAAAAGAGTTCGTGCATCATAGTCTAAAGGTAAAAAGCCGAAAGGTGTTGAAACGACTATGTTCTCACAAAACAAAATTAATGTGTTTTTAGAGAAACTGCTCAGTATCTTCCTTTCCTAAATGTTTGATAGAATGACCACCATTCCACAAACAAATTAATTTTTGTTTGACGGAACACTAGCCTGCGAACGCAGACGTATTTCCGGCTGTCGCTTCTCTCCGCCGGAAATACGCCTGCGTTCGCGGGCTAGTGGAACACACCAAACATTCTTGCTGTATTAAGCCTAAACCACAAGGAGATCCCTGATTTTTTATAAAACCTCAATTTCTATTTAGAATTTATTGTAAGTTAAAACTTGCCAACAGTTTGTCAACTGTCTTTAAAATACTTGCTATAGAACTTCTGGAATTTTCTGGTTTTTGAGAAACCAACAAGCACTAAAACCAAGATATAAATGACCATCATTGAAGCTAATGGATATCTGAACATCAGCCAGCTACGAGCTTGTAACCTGGAAAGATACAAAGAATTTGTCATCAAAATCTGGGGTCCCTTGTGTAATTATGAAACCTTGTTCAAATGAGAACAAGTATTGGCAAGAGTTGAGAACCAAATTATTTGAAGTAAATTCCTCAGACTCATTGATAATTGATGGAGAGAAAAGAAAGGAAATCACTAGACAAACGAGGTTTGGAAATGTGACCAGAAAAATTCATCAAGATGAATTTTGCTTTGAAATTTTCCAAGAATTATTAATGGCTTGAGAAGCTAGCTCAAACACTCAAAGGAGTGTTTCATCCAATTTTCCAAACATCTTGAAGTTGGTGTCCAGGAAAACTTAGCTACAGTTTGTTTTTTCAATCCACTTCTTGGTGTTTGGAAATTTTATGAAACACACTTCTCCATGTTTGATGTAATAATATAATAATTATCACACATGAGGAAGAGTAAGAATGATGTATTAATCAGTAAGTGACACAGGCATACTCGGAAAAAAAAATCTGAGTGCTCCTATCAGGAGTTGAACCTATAAGACTTTCGGATTACTAGTGCGGATGCTCTTCCACTGAGCTACAGGAGACTCGTGGGAGCTAAGGCCATTAAAGATTGTTTCATTTGATTTCCAAACACCAAAAAGTAATTTGAAAAATGAGGCGCTGCTGAGTTTTTTAAACCAATTTTCAGGTGTTTAATTCACTCTGACAAAGAGCTAATGCTCCAAAATCAGCACTCAAATCTCTTTACAGCAGTCATATCATCTTACTAACGCTGTTTATAAAAACAAACATTCACACACAAAAGCGCTACACTCTAAAGACACATGGGTACATGGCCCAGTCACAGTGAGACACTTATCTGTCAACAGGATTACACTAAGCATTGTGTACAATCATTATCAATTCAAAACAGAACTCTTCATCATTAAAATAACTAACTCATTTACCTTGCAGGAGTTTTCTTCTCAGCATATACCAGCACATATTTCACTCTCACCACTTGGTTATTTGTTACCACATAATATCTCTCGGGAACATCCCCTCCCTCGCTATTCCTGGCTCTTGCTCGTGAACGACTCTGTCTCTCATTATCGTCTTTTGATTTGACTGTGCATTTTACAGCTGGGTGGTCCAGTACCTCGCAGACGGCCACACAACTTAGTTTCTCACCAATCACACTGTTTTTCCATCCTTGACCATAGTGACTATACATCATACAAACAGCCAGGTCGCTTGAAAGGTATGTGCCTTCACCAAAGAAAGATGTCTGTAGTGTTTATAGAGAGGGAAAGAACTTAAAAGGTTGTTACTGTGATATTGCTTTCAGCTGCCAATCAGTTAATTCAGCCATGAGTAAATCAGTCACTCAGTCGGTCGGTCGGTTGGTCGGTCAATCAATCAATTAAATATTAAACGTTTGATTTATCAACAAAGTTGATAACTAAAGGTAAATTGGCCACCGTGAAGAGATGCGACGGCTGACATTTCAAGCGTTAGCCCTTCGTCAGCTCTTCGCTCTGATGAAGGGCTTACGCTCCAAACGTCAGCACTCAAATCTCTTTATGGTTGCCAATTTACCTAAATAGTTATCAACTCTGTTGATAAACCAAACATTCGCTTCTACTCCCCACAGATGCAGCACCACAGTTTAGAAACTAAATTGTTTTATCAAGTACTTTTTGTCAGTTCAACAAATCAAATACAGTAGACCATTACTATCTTAAGCAATTGGGGGAAACAAAAACTTGCTTGAAATTTAAGTTAGAATTTGATATAGCCAGTAATAAACGACTACAGACAGCATCTAAAAGAAATGACTTCCTACTGAGATGGAAGGAATCTACCTCAATAAATGAGCAATAAGACAACACAGTAAATCATTTTTTTAGAGAGTTTGTAGACTTAAAAAGAAAGAGAGAATTGCCTGTTCTGAAGTTCATAAAGGGGATGCGCCCCAGTTTACACATTGTTCAAATTGCGTCATATAAAGAAATGAACCCCATTGCCAGAAAGATTGCATAAAAATTAGTAAGTCTACCAAGTTTGGTTATGTTTAATTTATTAATCTAATTTTAGTGTGATCTTTCTTGCGACAGACTTCAATTTTTGATCAAATGAAAATTGAGGAACTTATCCCCGGTCTCCATTTGAACTTCAGAATGGGCAGTTGTACTAAATAATACATAGTTTCTGAGTCATACCTTGTTCAAGTGAGCATGCAGCCCATTGTGTAAAATGGAATGAAAGTTGTCCACTCGACTGCCATGGTAAGCATACCAAACATCCAGCGTCTGTGACAGTTCATTGAACTTTGTATTGTGGGCATTTGTTTCACTGTACTCAACTTCAAATATAAAATCTGGTTCTGCAGAACTGTAACTTGCTTGACCAGTCTTTTGCTCAATCTCTGAGAACTGATGAGATTATTATTACAATCATCATCATCATTTGTTTATTTGCCTTAATAAAAATGGAAGAGATGATCAAATTTACAATAATGGCAAGGAGACCTCAAGAAACCACCAGGCTTATAAGAGAGGCCACCTCGGCCGTCATTAATAAGTAGAAAATATGGTGCTGCGTAAGTGCAGCTTGGTCAATTTGTGATTTTATAGATAACAACTGCAACATTAATTTCTTAAAGGTGACAAAACTAGATGAAGAAGTAATTGATATTGGGAGAGGGTTCCAGATTTTGGGACCTTGGTAAAGGACTGTAAATTGCTTAAGAACAAATTTTGTTCAACAAGAATGCCATCGATAGTGGTTAGCTGTTCTGGTGCCATAGTTATGTACTTGGCTACTTGTTAAAAAGCATGAGATTGATGATACCTTACTAGGGAAAACAGGGGTTTTCTTTTTCTTACAACCTTGAGGCACTACAGTGCCAGCATACATGGAATAGGTAAAAACCAACTGGGAACTCGTGCTGGGGAAAACAAGTCTTCTGAACGCCAAAACATTTCTCAAGATTGGCACCTTGAATGTACGCATGTTTGATCATAATATACAGATCTTTCTGTTTATAGTATAGTGTTTTCTTTAATGCTTTATTAGTTAAATAATATGCATTACGTTGAGCAATTATAATAGAATAGTAAAATGTGCTTTAGTCATATATTTACAAAAGACATCGCGCTCGTTCAATATAAAAGCGCTTACAACACCAAGCAGGAAATTAATAATGCAAAGTGTTACCTTGGACCTGTCAACAGATTTCAGAGTAAAAGTCCTGTCCAGTGACCATTCCAGAATTTCCCATGCTTCTTGTGAAATAATTTGTTTTCCTTTGAGTAGCTTGTCAAATGAAGGAACTGTGTTGCAAACCTGCACCTGGGAATGAAAACAAGTATTGATCCCACAAAAACTACATAAGCAGCTTGATTGATGGATCAGAGAATTAAATCTTTTGCTTCAGTGGGAATCAAACCCATGACAAGCCATACACGTAGGTGATTACGGTAGTAATCTGGAGGTCATGGGTTCAATTCCCGCTGAGGTCAAAGATATTTTACTTTGCCTTATGTGATCTTCCATTTCTTTACTAGGATAACACTCAGTAAGAATTTCATGCGTTCACTTAGCACTTAAACATGCACTACGGAGTTAATTCTCTTATCCATCATTATCTGTCCTTAATGCCAGCGGCACAACATTCCTTTGTACCTAGGCAAGCAGCTTGGCCTAGTGTGGTTAGGGCAAGGGAGATTTCAGGTTCAAACCTCCCCTTTGACCTCATGGATTTGTTTCATGTTAGTCCTTGGATATGTTTGTGAACAGCCACCTGTCCACGCACTTGTGGGGATTTGAATGCTCTATTTGTCATATCAATTTCTCTCATTTACAGCATTTCCATAGCTCAGTTTGGAAGAATAGCCTGGGTCAAAGTTGCACGCCATCTGATATATACAGTTAGCTTGCATACATGACCCAGCATGTGTGCTTAAGGTGATCCTTTGAGATCCAGTAGTAAAATGCACATTCACTCTTGATGCATGTTACGAATTCCGGTCAACTCGCCTACGCCTATTGGTTAATTCGCCTACGTAGGTGAATTTAGAACATAGCACGCTTGTCAGGAACAGAAATGTACGAGGTATCCCATGCCGACAAGCACCTATGTCAGGAAGAGAAGTCGCTTATGTAGGCGAGCTGACTAGTTGTAGGCGAGTTTGTTCGTAGGCGAGTTTGCACGTAGGCGAGTTGACCGGATACCCATGTTACCACTCTTTTCCCGAAGTAAACGGTATCCGGTCAACTCGCCTACGTGCAAACTCGCCTACAACTTGTCAGCTCACCTACGTAGGCGACTTCTCTTCCTGACATAGGCGAGTAATGTATGCCTTTTAAATAACTTTATGTTCTATCTAACTCATTCTTTAATCCATAACCCTAAACAAGCGTGCTATGTTCTAAATTAGCCTACGTAGGCGAGTTAACCAGTAGGCGTAGGCGAGTTGGCATAGGCGAGTTTGCACGTAGGCGAGTTGACCGGTATTCAAGTAAACTACATACGTGAAGCACTAGCATGCTAAATGCAAAGACAACTAAATATAGTAATATACTTTATTAGCCCCTGAAAGTAATGAAGTTGTTGCTAGATCCCAAAAGTATGGCTTCCATAAATAAACCCCGCTTCTCCTTCTCGAAACTGAAAGTCAAACTTAGAATTAAAGAGTAGGTGGCCTGGTGCAAACCACAACTGCAATAATTTACAACAATACAACAGAGAAAGTACTAACTTTTTCTTTATTTAGCACTCACCAGCGCCTGAAAATTCTTACTACCATCATCTTCTAAATATGCAGAAGGAAAGGGTCTTAATATACTATCGTGTCTGTAGCTCTCCAAGGCGGAAAAAAACAAACTCCATCGCATGTCCGCCGACGTCAAGTCCGTTTCAAGTCTTTGTAGCACACGTTCCTTAGCCCCTTCAGAGTCCACCATTCTTCAGCATGATTGACTAACGCTTATCACGTTTTCCTTTTCTCAAACGGCGACCTTGGGAGTCCGGTTACTAGGTAAAAATTTTGGAAACGAAAAGCTATGTAAAGCCACGTCGCCGTCCGCCATCTTGAACTGCAGCGCGACAGGCCTTTCAGGACTTAGTACCAGGCTACCGCGTTTTCATGTGTAGCCAATCAGAGAGTAGCGCGCCAATCTCGAAGTCTTGAAGGGAAAAATTTTTTTACAGTCGGCCAAGAAAGTCACGAAGATTTCAAGTTGCAACGTTAGGTTCGGAAAAAATGTCCGTGAAGCAAATTTATTACTCGGAGAAATACTACGACGATGTCTTTGAGTACAGGTAAACCTACAAATATGTCTGTGTTTTTTCTCAATGTTATTTCAGCTTGCATAGAGTCCCCTCTCCGTCGCAACAGATCAGATCTAAACAAACGTGGCGTTTTTCCATGCAAGTTTGTTATCATTTCCGTTATATCACGGTAAACGCTGTTAATAACGGTCAAACTAGTAACTTATAAGTGCTAGAACGTTGCCTGGGTTGTAAACACATTTTAAGCTCTAACTAGCTATATCATTTTCGACGCAACTGAATAAAGGAACATGGCGCAACCCAAACGGAAAGGTTCAAAGTTTGTCGCCAATTAAATACCTTTGTTTCCCGTTTTTGAAGGCACGTTTTGTTACCCAAAGAAATTGCGAAGCTGGTCCCTAAGAAGCATTTAATGTCTGAAACGGAATGGCGTAGTCTTGGTGTTCAACAGTCCCAAGGATGGGAACACTATATGAGACATGACCCAGGTAAGCTTAGTTTAAACATTCATTGCGTGAAGGGAGTTGGGTATGACCAGATTTGGGCTGGTGCAATGGCAATAAAAAAAAAAATAAATAAATGAAATAAAAATAAAAAAAAGGAAAAAGGAATAGCCTTAAAATAACATTTCCCCCTCTTATTTATTCAATAAATAGAGTGGCCCCTGGGGTCCCTCTTTTACACTGCAAGGAAGGGGCATTGCCATCACCCTTGGCCTCTGGATGGAATGCTAGTCCATAAGAAGTATCAATCCAAAGTAAAATTTCCCTACAATGGCACTGCAAATCTCTTTCATTGTACAAGGTATCCCATGCCGACAAGGCCCAAAAACGCCAAACAGTTGTCCAAGGCTGTTTGAAATCTAGTCTTGAGTGCTTATCATGTCTGGGTCTGGCTCACCATAGTGCTGCATTGAAAGCGATTTGCAATGCCTTATGATGTCCAGACCAAGGTCACCAGCAACATCATCATTCCAAGGACTGGGTTACCAGGTTTTTAAGCCACTAGCAGGTCAACGTTAAACTCATGGCTGTCATTAGTCTTTGAAGAAGCTGGCCAACTTCAAAAGGAAAGTATCTTCAGGGTAAATGGGTGAAAAAAGCCTCCTTTGCCTGTTTCTATTGGACATTTCAAAGCCTGGGAAAGCAGGCAGGTCATCTTCAGTGTAGTTGCTGTTCATATGTAAACACACTCGTCTGCTGACTTGACCGCCATGTGTTCACTTACAATAATCAGAGATACAAAGTAAGAACAGGAATAATTTTTTATTCATGATGAAATAAATCAATGCAAAAGTAACTTAACTTATATTTCTGCTTTCATTTTAATGTTTTAGAGCCTCACATTTTGCTGTTCAGAAGAGAAAGGACTGACATTCGCAACAAGTAGAAAATGAAGCCAAGCAACTGATCTGGTATTCATCTGACACTTACCCTATTGTAGCTTGCATACTGTTTGCTAGAAGTTTGCGCTTCGGTGTGAAATCATAGATAATAAGCATTGAACATTGTTCCTGCCAATTTTCAAGAGTTTGTAAAATCAAATATATAAATTGTTGTTCATTTATAAATATAAATTATTTACAAATGTAATGTACATTTACAGAAACCTCAGCTATTAAAAAGCATATAGATATCACTTAATTAAGTTAAACATTATATTGTATTTAAATATGAATTCATTATTTATTTTGGAGTGTTCGGAGTGTACATTCCTGGGCTCCTTGAGCCACTTAAAAAATTAATGTATCATTCAGTAGTAATGTATGCTGTAATTGGCAGAATGAGGAAAATACAGTTATTATAATCATGATTTTTGTAGCTTTTTCATCTTAGACTAAGCTGTTCCAAGGTTTTCCACAAATTACAAAGTGAAACAAACAAAACTACCAGTTGTTGAGGCAAAATGTTCTTAACCCCTTAAGCCCTAACAGTGATCAGCATTAAATTTCTCCTTGTAATATTAATGCTTAATTTGACAAGATAGGAGAATTTGGTCTCAACATGTTAAGCAACATTTGCCTTTATATTTGGTTAATCTCTCATACCCCCCAAAATTCTCCCTCTTTGGGAGGGGACACCTGGTTAAGCCTCTGTTTGACAAAGTAAAAATGTGCCAGGAGTGAAACACACTTTGCTTCCATCAGAGACTGAAATATCCAAAAAGTGTAAAACTTTTTTTTGAGATTCCTCCCAACTAACCCCTTGGGTATTTAGGGCTTGAAAAGCCATGTTAAAGTCGCACTGTGGTGACGTGTGTAAAGCAATCAAACTTTCTTCCTGGATTATTCATGTGATCACAATCAATGATCGAAAATGCATGATCCATTGGGGCAGGTCAATAGGTCACATAAAAGTCCGGTTACTGATCATGAATGGGCCTTATCACAGTTTCCGACGCCATTTTGACGAGTAGGCAAACACGTCTGAAATAACAGTGTTTGTATGGCAATCCGATGTCAAATAATTTTCATAAAACATCGCTTCTGAAAAATTCATGAATTGGAAACTTTTAGCACTATGCAAAGGCTTTTAAGAAAAAAAATTGGAGGGATGTAGCTGTGTCAGAAAGCGTCCAGTCGTGTTTTTAACTTTCCATACATTTGTCTGTATAGCAAACCAGCCATGAACTGCTACTAAAAATAGTTCGCGGGAAAAAAATACAGGGAAATGTATGGAAAGTTCAAAACACGACTGGACGCTTTCTGGCACAGCTACATCCCTCCAATTTTTTTCTTAAAATCCTTTTCCTAGTGCCAAAAGTTTCCAATTCATGAATTTTTCAGAAGCATTGTTTTATGAAAATTATTTGACATCGGATTCCCATACAAACACTGTTATTTCAGACGTGTTTGCCTACTCGTCAAAATGGCGTCAAAAACCGTGATAAGGCCTATTGTTATCCATTCCCAAAATCCAAAACATGCCATGTGTCAGGCCTCCAGTGGGGACGAATTTTTCCAGTTCCTTTATTTTAAAATTTTACATCCCATTGTTCATCACGGCAAAACAAAAGAAGACTCCAACTAACTGGCAAATATAAACTTACCACAGTTTTGTGGACGCTATTCTGTTTATTCTCACTGAATTACGATCAATCTATTATAAAAACGCGACCGAAGTTGCCTGTAAGGTTTTCCCGATTTTGGCCAGCTAAATTTCAAATTTAAGATTAATTTAATTCGAAAGCAAACACATTTCAAAAAGTATACAAAGCAAGCGATATTGATAGGGTTGTAGTTGTAGAACTTACTCACAAAGACTTGCCAAAAGCATTCCAAGTTAACACGTTTTCGACATGGTATCGTTCTTTGCAGTTGATTTCAGTCAGGCGTACAGTGCGTGCATTCGTGCATAAGGAAACTGGGGCGAAGAACTGTTAGCCAATTAGATTTCGCGTTCGTTTTCCTCTCGACCAATCAGAGAACAAGCCGCTCACTTTGTAATTTTCAACCACGAGGATTTCGTTATTTTCGATTTGCTTCAGTGTGATCTTTTCTCGCTCTTGTTTCTGTTCGTTTTTATCACAAAATTTGGCTTCAGAATGTCGGCGAAAGACATCTATTATGGTTCAAAACATCCCGACAGTGAAGGCATATACGAATACAGGTAAGGGTTTTGAATTTGTTTCTTGGTACGAAGTTTAAAATCACTCGAAAGGTTGCAATTTTCTGCACTGGTTTCCATGATACTCAAAATCTTTCGCTCTTTACATTTGAAAGGATAGAAGTTTTGAAAGAAGAGAAACGGCATTACTTTATTTGAGTGGTCAGTTTTTATTCCTCGATAAGGAGAGTTACAATACAACTATAGTTCTGAATGTGATTACTAACGTCTTCGTATGAATAATTTTTGTACCTGTGGGAAGTTTATAAGCCATGAATATTCTTCAAGCTAATTCAAGTTCTTTCCTTTTTAATAACGCGGAAAAACAAATCTGTCTTTTCCACACATACAAGGCACGTTATTTTACCAAAGGAGATCGCTAAAAAAGTTCCCAAGCATCTAATGTCGGAGCAAGAGTGGCGAGGTTTGGGAGTTCAGATGTCTCAAGGCTGGGAAAACTATATGCGCCATGGACCAGGCAAGTATTTGAGTTTGTCCTGTTGCATAGAAAACACTTCTCTTTTTCTCCTTTGGAGCATGTAGTGAACAAAAGCTATTTCAAACTAAAGCTATTCCGTTCAATCGTACTGTTTGTTGAAAACCTAAAGGAAAGCTGGCCTGATGCAAATTCAAAGGTGTTTGTTTAGTTGTGAAAATTTTCTGCTCTGCCAGCGAAGGACAGCAAGGACATTACGTTTCCGATAAACATTGTCAGAAATTTATAAGAACCACCTTTGCAAATGGACCACTCTGACTGGTTGGTCCAAAATTTACTATTCAGGAATTTCTTGGTAACATGCTAGAATACCCAGCCACTTGAGTACATGCTTTGACGTGATTCAGAATGGTTGTACAGGGTCTATTCTTGGAAGCAATACATATAGGCTAGTTTACATGCTATGATTTGTTGACCATTTTTTTTTTGCTTACAGTTTCAGAGTGCAAATTATTCAACATCTTTTTGGACAACCGATTTACATCCGATTTGTTGAATGAAAATTGGCCTGACTCAGAAAATCTGTGGCAGTGCAATGGTTTTTTTTTCAACTCAGGCCAATACTCAAAGAAACTGCTGCGTCTGACAAAAATCACCATCGGGAGTCTAAATACATGTATGATTTGCGCTGCGACACTGTTGGGCTGACAATAAGTATGTAAACTGGTCTTAAAGGCCCACCTTCACCCAAGAGTCATTGCGGTCAATTGTTTTTGTTTTGAAATGCTGTATTGCCCAAATGCGTGATCTTATTGGCTGTCCGAACTCAAGCGGTTCATGTGGGTTTCCTATGCGACTCGTGCTGGAGGAAAGAATATTCGTGATCGCTTATTGCTTTCTCACTCGACTCACGCTCAAATAAAATGGGAGGGTTTTCATATATGAAAACTGTTCCTCGGCGCGCAATGCATCTTGGGTGAATGTGGGCCTTTAAGGTACAGTGGAGCCCTGTTTTATGGACACCCTTTTAATACGGACACCTGCATATTACGGACAGTTGTGTTTGACCTGACAAATGGCTCATTTAGTCTCTCTTATATTAGCCTCCTTAATAGTCCAGTTAATATGGACAACAGACACTTTGTTTTATGGGCAATGGTTATCTCCACCTTGCATGTCCCTTTGCCATCTGTATTAACCGAGCTCTACTGTAACTGGGTATTCTAAAAATAACAAGACAATTATTTTCTTGAAACTTCTGTAATTGCTATTGCTACAGCACATGCTATTTTTTTTAGTAATCTTAGTGTATACTTTGTCTTCAGAGCCTCATGTACTTCTATTCAAGAGGAAGATTGTTCAGTGAGAGAGCGGTGGGATGATATCAAATTCTTTAAACAGAAATAGACATGGAATATGAAATCAAGGAAAAGTTATCCAAGCATGTTGTTCTTGAGACAGTTATGGAATGAAGAAACCTTGTTTATGGCAAAGAACACATCCAAGTGGCTGCAAATGCTGATTTTCACTTCATTCAGCATTTTGTCAACACTATAGCTAATTGCATCGCTAAAGTAATATGGCATGCCGCCGACTTTTTTAAAAATTGCTTTAATTTTTGTTCATTGTAAATATAAGAGGGCTGACAAGACGACATCCTTTGACTTGTTTAAATTCTATTGTTTACTTTCATCACATTAATCATTTTGTATATAATTTGTTTCCAAAATTTAAATAACATCAAAGAATATTCATTGTTAAATATAGAATTTCAAACAAATGTCTGTGAAGTCTCTTTTATTTCATTGGTATTTTACACTAAACAAAAAACAACAGCATTGATACAGGGTGTGTTTAATACGCACTACCTGAGTTGGGTGGCGATCCTAACCACATGTTAGGCGCTTGACTATTTTTAAGAACTTAAATCCCACGACCCAGGAAGAATGAGATCCAATGTCCCCCTCATTTTGGGAATCCGATTCAAAAATACATGCTATATACTGGATCTAAACATAAGACGGTCAGATATTCCAGGATGGGTTGAAAAGAGCCAGCCATGTTAGTGATGATGTTACATCATGTAACTTATTTTCTTGCAACTTGCAACACAACATTGAGATACAAGTTGCATGTACCACACTGCAATGTATCTTGCAACATGAAAAGTAGCCTTTCAACCTTAGCTGTAAGTTGCAATATATCATATATCACGCCTTTTTTTAGCTGCAAGGCGAGTTACACCCTGCGAGCAGAGCCTCCTTTTGTCTTTTTCTTTACTGAACGCCAAAATTGAGCAAGCAAAAGAAAGGCTCTGCTAGCAGTGTGGGCGAGTTACAATGGAGGGATATTACACAAGCTATTTTGGTCACAAATTCTCAAGCATTGGAAAGGTGGGGTGCTTTCCATTATTCCAAAATTCCGGAAATTTGGTTAGCAATCAAATGGAATGGTTCGGTCCGAGGGAAAATGGGAAACAGAACTTCCTTTGAAGGTCCAAAATTTGCCATTCCATTTTGACAAACTGGTTTGTTACCCTACTTCACTTCAGTAGATTTTCACATAGGTGGGGGGGGGGGGGGGGGTAGAGAAAGGAATAAAAAATGGTAAGAGCCATTCTTGTTTTGCCTGGTTTGATTGGAAAACGTCGTTCCATTTTACAGCAGTTTATCAGACTGATCAATCTGTCTGTCACTGTCTTTGTGTGCCAGAACCTTGACCAAACCATTCTGACTTGTACAATCAATCCTTGAACGAACATGTTCACACACTTGGGAATTTTTTGTTAGCCACTAGGTTTTCAAAACAGTTTCCTTGTTTGCAAAGATTTGTGTATGTGATTTGCTGGCTTTATTATCCAAGGATTTGTCTTGGATAAGATAGCCAGTGAAAATAAGTGTGGTTTGTGAAAGTTCAGAATGTGTCATCGGGTGGCAACCCTGATTGGCTTAGCTTTTATAAGGGGCCCATTTGCAGGAGTTTAGAGGGCTCCCAGATATTTGGAATTCAAATACACAGCATATGTATTTGGTGTAAAAATTGATATTATCTTCTTGAGGTTAAGTGATAGCTTGAAGACAAATGAAAATTAACACTGTGACAATGTTTTCAGGTTGGTAATGAAACAACTTTGAAAAAATATGACTTATTGTTGAAGAGAAGGTGAAGGACTTCCTTCCTTTAGTGTCCTTGCTCACCGGGTCCATAACAAAGTTCAGAAGTGAGAGGTTTACATCACAGGGTGTTCGGATTCCTAACGACGTGGTTCTCTTGTTTTCATGATGTTTTGTAACGACTGTACACCAACACATGTGACCCAACACGTCCCTCTGGAAAATGGGTATGAAAAAACATTGCACGCTGAAAAACAAGAAAAAGCTCTTGCTCACTCACTGCTATTTCCACAGATCAAAATACAACTCTATGTGTTCAGCATCAACATTAATTAACATTGTTCTTGGGGATGTAATGTTACCCCTTAGGCGTACGGATTTGCACAGTGGGTTTTGTTACAATCACCTGCAAGTCAGGTTCAGAAATCTTTGTTTGTAGTTGTTGTTTTTTTTTTCGAGGTGGAGGGGGGCGGGGGGATTATAACAGACTTCTGTCTGGAATTTTTGCAGGATCTCCAAAGGTACAGTAAACCTCAGTCTTCATATTCAGAATGGAACTTCCATTCCATCTTATCATTGCTCAGTTTTCCAGGACCACCACTTTGCATTTGTAAGTTTGTGGATTGGGGTGTGTCAGCTGTGATTTTACTGTAACTTATTCATAAAGAAGCATTAACTTATTAATTCACTGTTAGTAGTATTTTGGGTCTATCAGTTGCCCAAACAAGCACCACATTTTCTAAAATGAGGTTTAATTTTGAATTTGCAAAAGGCTTCTAAAATGGGGTCTAAGTTGGAGACCTTAGAGGATTTTCGGCCCATTTGTGCCACCCAAATACCCTCCCTTGAGAGCTCAGTAGTACAATATATTTGTAAGGCTGTTCACTGCAATAAATTGTTTTACTTTTCACAGAAATTTTCTATGGGTTTTCCTGTTGTAAACAGTTTATCAATAGACACAATGATGAATAGTAATTTTGGAGGCCAATGACAACACTAATAAATTAATTTACCTTTCTATAATGAAACTGGTCCAAAAATGTTGATATATCCTACAATAAAAAAAAGAACCATACTTGTCATGAGCGATCACTAAATTCACAGTGTTATAAGCAATAATTATAAAGCAAACCAAAAAGTAACTTATGAAAGGTGGAAGAGCACTGCAAGACTATGGTAAGTGGAAGGATTATTGTATGTGCCTCCCCTATGCGTAGAAATACAGATTTTAAGTAGGAGTAGAAATAACTGGTGCAAATTTGCTGTCATTTCAAAACCTAAAAATGTTTGTCTGTTAGCAGAAACAACGAAATAATTGTCAAGTTTGTTATAATCACCCCAGTGCAATAAAACTGTTGATAAATTTAGTGCATCTGGCCAGAGACAGAGTAGGCCAGTATGGATTGAAACTTGAAAAATGTTAAGGGTAATGTTTTTCAAGTTCTCACATTTTTGTTTCCAAAATGCACTAGAACAGATAACGAGTTGTTCCTTTCAAGAATTGAGTTGATTTCTTGCCTCTCATCATTCTAGAATTATTTCGCAGCTGATTGAAGGTCTTATTTCATCATTTTGAACAAGAGATATCAAAAACCCCATGATACTTCCCCTTTACATGTAACGACCAGTCCACTAAAAATATTATCATTAAGGTTTCATTAAGGGCCGAGCACCAGGAAAATTGATCGTCCGTGAACATAACTTTGCCCGGCTGCTTTAATATTCCAACCAACTTTTTCAATAAAAAGACCATATCTAAGAGAAGTTAACCTTCAATTCTAAACACATTCCAACCAACTTTTTCAATAAAAAGACCATATCTAAGAGAAGTTAACCTTCAATTCTAAACACATCAAATGAGTCTTACAAAATAATAATATTGACTAACTGGTAGAAGAACATTGTACATCACAATGTGGGTGGGAAGGTGAGCTTCACCATCCTGCCCTGTGTAGTTTCTAAACTCCTCTCTCAGCCATGATGAAGGATTCATATAAAACTGATCAGCCTCATCAATATAACCTGGCTTGTCACTTGGGGGACACTCCAGTATTCTCATGCTGATATTTCTGTGTATAAAACTGATGAACAAAATAAATATTAAATAAAATAATACTATTTACTATGATTGATAAATCGTAGTGTCAGCAGATGATGATGAAGAAAGGGAATGAGTGTCTTACAATCAGTAAATTTTGATAGATAACCTGGCACCATACATACAGTATAGCACCGATTTATTAGTAATTATTTTTAGCAAGTTGAATCATAATGATTTACTTCAATTCTTGGGCACTCTTGTGGAGATCTGAGACGGGATCCAATAGAAACCAGTACAATCCTAACGGCCGATCCTAATAGTCCAGTAGTAGCAGTAGAGCAATGCTCTTGATTAACGCTTCTCAAACTAATCAATATTTTATGAAGAGAATACAAAAATCACTATTGTGAAGGAGGTATGAAAATGTGATCTTTTCCTTTGAGTTTCTCCAAGAATTATTAATGGTCTGAGGACTCTTCAATCCAATTTCCAAACACCTTGAAATTTGGTTAGAACAACTAGGCTGTGCCTCATTTTTTCAACCAACTTCATAATGTTTGGACATTAGATGAAACACTCTTGAAACACCCGCTGACAAAGGGCTAACGTTCAAATGTCAGCACTCAAATCTACTTATGGTGGCCAATTTACCTTTAGTTATCAACTCTGTTGATAAACCAAACATTTGTGATATATTTCATGCCACACGAGCACAAGATTGGGAGAAAAATTATGTGAAAATATCAGACAAGCCATTTCCAAACTCACTCAACAACAGCTTCCACATCTTTTCTTAATCACTCAGTCAAGAGAATTGTTATTTTTATTAAAAGTACCTTCCAAAATTGCAGAGCACTTGATTTATTAATACAAGATAAATACCTGTAAAATGGTGTTGAATGACATGGCATCAGAAACAACACTGACATATCACGATCACTATGAAGTTTAGCACTCTCAACTTGAATGTAATTCATAACATCAATGGTGCCCTTCTGATGAACAGTGCTGGTGTACAGTGCCAATGGGATATTGGTTATGGCCAAGAACAGCACCAGTAGTTTAGCCTTCCATCCAGATTGAAGAGCAACTTTCAAGACACCTTGATCGTGAGTTTGACTTTTTTTATTCTTACTTGAATGATTCACAGAGAGGGAAGACATAAAGAGGCCACAATAGCACATTGCCAAAGGGACCACAGGGAAAATGAACCTGAATTCCTTGTGGCCAAGGAAGCTGTAGAAATGTAATTAAAAATACAATTTACCAATGATGTCATATTATTTGGAAAATAAAAAAAATAAATAAATAAATAAAATTTTAAAGGCAATACTCGAGGCTTTTTCCCCTCAGACTGTGAGACAGCATCATTGAGTTGCATTTTGAATAAAACTGAACCTTTAACAATCAAAACAATGTAACTTGAAGGTCACACCCAGCATACTGCAGTATTCAGCTGTGATGAGCATTAAGGTTAATTTCATCTGTCAATAAAAAATGACGTGCATAGGGCACATCAAGAGGCCACCCTGGCTAACTGTTCGTTTGTAGTCCTCAACTACACTGTACATACACATTTTAATTTTAACTTTTTTAATATCCACATTTAATTGTCGGGGAGCAGGAATGGCACAGTGGTGGGAGCATTTGCCTCCCAACAGCATGGCCTGGGTTCAATTCCTAGACTTGTTGTCATATTTGAGTTGAGTTTGTTGTTGGTTCTCATCCGTGCTCCAAGAGGTTTTTCTCTGGGTACTCTGGTTTTCCCCTTTCCTCAAAAATCAACATTTCCAAATTCCAATTCGATCTGGAAAATGCTCTGCGCTAATTACATTTGACACTTAACCCTTTCCTGCCCAAGGGAAATGGCGAATTTTTCTAAATTGCTAACTATGAACTGGGAGACCACATGCGATATACCAGAGATTTCTTTATCAATTTTTTTTATTTTTGTATCATATAATGTTTTGATTGTTGATATTTGAATGTTCATGCTCAGGACACCTCTTCCTTGCTTTTTCTATAAAACAACATACACACCTGTAGACAGACACAGTCCACAAGATGAGCAAGGCAAATGCCTTCTGACATGGAAAAGCTTTGAAGATGCCACCAACAAAAGGAACCATGTGAGTAAACATTACAACAGGGAATCCTTGAGTAAAATACCTGAATGTGAAAAAATACAAGCCATCAGATGCACGAATAAAGGGAGAATTGGATTCTTTTGCTTGTACAGATTAAGAAATATGATTGTTATCCGCAAGTTCCAAAATATGCAAAAGAGATGTACCTGAATCAATTTACTCACTAGTCGTAATATACAAACCCACCAATAGTTTGATGCTAACATTGGAAGGAATAGCAAGGAATGAGGGGTTGATACGGTTGTGACCTAAAAACCACAATGAGAACTTTAAAATATAATAAACTTGCTATTTTGTAGCCCCAATACCCTCTGGATGGGATGGCAGTCATGGAGGGCTGCAACTTCCTCTGTGAAAGACCAAGACAGATGGAAGGCTTTTCTGAATGGCCTCAAGTGTCCTCCGGGGTACGAAGAGGATAATTAAGGATGGTGCCTACTAATACCGAAGTATTTTTGTCCGGTTTATGACTATGCGAGAAAAGTAAATCTTAGCAAGGGCTATTGAAATCCAAAAAGGAAATTGGTGGTAACCATGCATTTTTCAGAGATAACTAAGCAATAATATCTTTAAAAAGCGCCAAAATATAAAATGTATGGGATTTTTTCCTAAATTGAAGCTTAATTATCTCTGAAGAATGCATGGCTACCCCCAATTTTCTTTTTGGATACCAAAAGCATTTGTGACCCTCCACGCGAAAAGAGGGCTTATGGATTTCACTCCAAATAGTGAATTTTTTTCACGGTCACGGCGCGTGTATTTGAAACTTCACGCAGTGAAGTGGAAATTTCACGCCGTGTTCACGCTATTCCGAAACGTTTTCACTCTGGGAGTGAATCTGAAGACTGGGAAATAAATTCACGTCGCCTGGTCACGCCGTGAAAATAAAATTATAAAGGAGTGAAATATTTCACGCGGTGAAATGAAAACCTCGCTGTGAAACTTTTCAATGGTGTCAGAGTGAAAAATAATGAATTAAAAATAATTTATTAGGATCCGGTTACGTATCGCGGCGAGTTAAACAAAATGCCCCAGTAAACATACTTCTGAAGTATTATAAAGCTTAATCGATTATTTACGCCAATATTTCACAAATAAAACACAATATCTTTAATAATAGTGTTTTGCTTTTGTTCAGCCAGGTCAACTTTCAGGTCAACTTAAGAACGTGTTTTGAGATCATTTGCATGAAATCAACATCTTGCGATAACGTTGTCAACAGCCTGTCAAAATTCATTATTCCATAGGTTGGTTTATCGGTAGCCTGAGAAATGAGGCGCCTCTTATCGTGCTTTAGTATGAATTGAGACGCGGTTGTTGGCAGACGTAGTATCTCAGAACTAGAGAACTATAAACGGCATTAGGCTCTCAGTCTTGGTATTTTAAAAACGATTCCTGCAAAAATTTAGCGAGTGACCATGTAAAAATAAATAAGAGCACTGCTAAAATTGGGCCTTATCACAGGTTTAATGGGGAAACCGACAGAACTTCTGTCAAGGGACATTTCGTTCTGCATGGAAATTAATAAACTACAGTCAACCCTCTCCCGGCGACCACCTCTTGACGTTTTACAGTAAAACCAGATGTTCTTTCCGCGCAACTTTCCAATTTTCCGGCGCAATGTTGGTATTTTGATTGGCAGTTTGCTCTGAGCAATTTGCAACCGGCGCGATCAACTTGCTCACGTCGGTTGCGAATTTGCTAGCGAAGGTTCCTCTGCGGATAATTAACGTGTCTCCTTCAAAAGAGTTTGTATCGGATAGCAAACATTTTGCAATGAACGACAACAAGGGAACTTTGAAAGTCAAAAACATTATTGAAGTGCACGAGTCACCATCAAAGGGCCCCAGAAATTGTGTAAACAATAAGAAAACTGGTTCATTGTTCACGCCGGCATTGATTTTATTTCACGGCAAGAATTTGTTCTAATTTTATGGTGCGGTCCATAAATTTTTAACGGCGTGCTTTTTGCAGCAAGCATGATTATTACAATTTTCCTAGACGACAATAACATTCACGGCGTGAAATTTACTTCATGGCGTGAAGTCTATTTTATTTTCACGGCGTGAAGTTTATTTCACGAGTACATGAATAAGTTTTATAGTGTGGTCCATTTTTTAATGGCGTGATTAATTTCACAGGGGCATCACTATTTTTCACGCCGTGTTCACTCTGCTTTAAAGGAATTTCACGGTAAATCTGATGATTTTACTCCATTTCACGGGCATTGACCGTGAAATAGCCTCACCATGAAATTCTCATAAGACCTGTTTTCGCGTGGAGGGTCACATTTGCTTCTGCTTTCTCTGTATAGTTTTAAACTGCGCAAAAGTATCCCTGTGTTAGTAAGCACCACTCATAGGAAACCCGAGTATCTAGAGATGCAGGACATATGCGCAGTAACAATAGTAGGCACCGTCCTTAAGTAAGTAATACCCTCTGATATCCTTGGGAGTTGAAGCATGCAAATAAAAAGCCTACCAGTGCCATGGGTGGCTTCCATAGAATGTTCCCATATCATTTATGACATTGAACTTGACAAAGTTGAGTTCCACTAACACCCACTTTCCATACAGCCAGCTGTTCACAGCCAGTGACCACAAAATGGCCAAACATCCAACTGGGAAAACACACTTCAATAAAAATGCTAGCTTGTTTGGTGTTGAAAATAAATAAAAAGTGCATAATGGAATCCAAACAATAGCAGCTGTTGGTCTGATGATGCATGAAAGAGCTACAAAGCCAAGAGCCTTGATAACTTGCTTCGTTTTAGTTTCCTTTTTGGTTTCAGCTGGCCAATAGTACAAGGCAATTATTGTTAGGACGGTTTCTAAAGAATTTGTCAAAGTTCTTGTCACACTATAAAACGTGAACCATGAAAGTAAGTAGCAAATAAGTGTCCATGCACCGGTTTGATGATCGAATCTCTTCACCGCCAGTTTGTACAGGAACAAATCTCCCGTGGAAGCAAAGCATGATTGAATCAGTCTTGGAACCACGACTAGGATGTTTGCAGTGTCTAGCCCAAACAAAGCTAAGAATTTATAGCCAACGGCATAGATCAATGGAGAAGTCCACCCTCTGAGACCTTCTTTCCATTCCCATGTCAAATATCCATAACCGAATACAATTCTGTGCGCAATTTCTGGACCCTGCCAGAATTCGTCCGGGACGAAAGATGTCCTCATGAGAAATGCATTCAGAATTCTGAACAAGAACAGCACGCATAGAAGATATCTTTCTGCCGAGTTCATGACACTGGGAGATTTAACCGAGGTATCTAAATCATGTTTTGAAGATGCATGATTTGATAACTCCCTGCTTTGTTGTTTCCTTCGTCTTGTCAAGGCAGGGTTTCCGTCTTCTTCGACAGCCATTTTGAAAACAGCCAACCTTCCGTCAAAATCTGCCAGGCGTTGTTACGCTAGGGCCCAGTCTTTACGCTGTCATAAGAGGGAACGCCTGCTCATTTCTGACTGGATAACAAAATGGTGCTCTCCCTTGTGAAAAGAACGCCTTTACATCAATTGTTTGTGGTTACCCTAGTCGGAATTGCCAGTGGAGTATACATTTACAAACCCCTGCTTGAAAAACATGTGGCTAAACGCAATTCAAAGGAGAAAACTGATGCCGTATCAAGTGATGGCAGTGCTGTTTCTCGTGACGTAAACCCCTCGAACACCATTTCCTCTGCTGCAACAAAAACTTCGACCCCTGCAAAGAAGAAAGATATAACCGGAGCTCTTCTCATACAGGTCAAAGGAAAAGACAATACGGCATCTTCATCAGAGTGAATGTGGCTGTTATAAACTCAGCAGAAAGGAGGCTGGAATTTGGATATGTAAAGTTGCCATACGAATTAACCTCCCAGATAGCAAACCTCCCAACCTAGAGGAACTTCTAAAAACCTGGAGAATTTTTCAAAACGGAGATTATCCCCAAAACTTGGAGATTTCTGGAAGAACCAGATGGTTTATCTCCTCCTTCATTTTGAACCAATCGGAATAAGAGGGACTGGTGTGAATATAGAGCTATCCCCACATAATGAGATCATTTCCGAAAATGCTGACTTCACAGCAGGGTACAGACTGCTGCAGACAACAACCTTGATATGACAAAAATGAAATCTTCAAGGTTACAACCTGGGAGAAATCTGGACAAATTAACTGATGACCTTTGCCAGGATAATTTTTTTTTGCCATATGACTTGCACATTAATTTAACACATTCTTGGGCGTTCTTTTTTACTGTTTTTGTGATGGACTAAGAGATTACATGAGAGACCAGTCATCTTATGGCAAATCTGGGAAACTTGAAAGGTCTGCAAAGGCTTGAAAGTATTGCCAGTGTACGGCAGTGGGCTTGAAGAGCATGGTGCTTCAATAGAACTGACTGTTAGATTGGTGGATAAGTACAAGATTGAGTTTTGAACAGTGTGACCTTAGAGCTAGTGTTCCAGGCATTGAGATACCATGGAGAGGTATAAAGACAAAAATGAAAAGGGCTTAAAGTCCCAATCTACTCCATATTCTAATTTGGAAAACATATTTTTCATCATGTGAGTAATGTAGATCTCTGTCTATTTCTTGACTTTATGGCTTAAAGTAAGTGTTGGGCGATACCAGTTTTTCAAATCAATCCAATATGATTATGATATTTACTGATGCTTGGCATGTTTTCAATATCAATGTCAATACCGATATTGTGACCTCATCGTTCAAGAGTTTTCTGTGATGTTTTCACCTACACTTCAAAAAGACTTAATGGTCCATATATATGCCAATTGTCATCGCCAAGGTAGTTTCCAGGCTACAAACAAGCCACCTATAGACCATGCAAGTTGCCTGCAAAGTGTTACTTGTTACATAGTGCAAACAGCACATTCAGAAACAGAAGAGTATTGCTTTTTGTACAGATAATCACACAATTTCGAGTGGACTTCATTTCCAATAAAACTATAACCATGGGTAAGATTTCTATTTTTATCACAAACAAAGCGTTAAGCAGCAGATTAAACGCTGGAGCATCATTTCTTGAAGAAATTCAAGGCCACATGCAAAAATTGTAGTAAATCTGAGCTAAAACAACACAAAGCGACCTGAAAAGTCATTTTGGTCGGTTATGTTCTCAGCTCTTTCAATTATGCAAAAGCATAAAGTTTTTAAAAACCTTCCAATTATGTTGAAAAATCTTCAGAATTCTTTGGTTAGGGAGTCTTTGGGTAATCTTTGGAAAGGTTTGGAAGTCTTTAGGTAATCTTCCAAAATCATCGAAAGTCTTCAAATGATCTTCGGCTATCTTCGGAAGGCATCGGTTGATCTTCAGCAATCTTCGCAATACCTCAGATGACCATCAGCATGTCTTGTAGTTTCTTTCGTATTAACTTCGGAAATTTTTGTAATTTGCACTGAATTTTCTTTTTTCTGTACCAAATTTCTTTTTTTTTTTTTCTACGTTACCGGTTTGCTGAAAAGTGCATTTCCCTTAGCCAATCAGAATCAACAATTTTTTTCATTAGGCACTAAAACAGCCTTCAATATTCACTAGCAAGTGAGTGGTCACATGAGTAGTATCTAACAAAGGGATCAAAACCACTCTGATATTACTTGCAAGTATCAATCTTTTTTAAGGAAACCGGCCAGTGTTGATGTTATCAAATATTTGGTACCAATATCATCCAATCCTTAATTAAATATTAAGAATAAGCCTATTCCTCCAAAAAAAAAAAAAAAAAAAAAAAAAAATCATTCATGCTTGGCCTAACTGACTGTAGGCAAAAGCTTTTCAAATTTAGGCAGACATCTGTAAGGCTTCCCCACCCCTACCCCTCCCAGAATGTGTTCCCACTACCAAAAGCAATCAGTCTAAATTATCAACTATCTTTTCCCTCTAAAACAAGTCAGCTCTTATTTCTTGTATCTATTATCTGCTATTAGAACCGAGACACTTCATTTAACTGAACTACTCTTAAGTCTTTCACAAACTAAATTTATTCATATAATTTGTGGATAAAATTTTCTTTTGGCTTCAAAAGGCATAAATGATAAAATATTTACTCCACTAATGTTTAACTAAACAGATGATCTAATCCCACTCCAGGAACACAGCTTCAACGCTATATATGGCGACGCGAAATTAAATAGTCATTTCCATTCATATATTGTTTTGAATAGCTCCATTTAGGAATGTTTCCAAGCTTTCGTTGCATATTTTACGTGAATATGTTACTTATAATAAATATTCACACCTTCCCGCAAACGAACCCGCGTTGGTTTTAATATTTGTACAATGTAAAAAGAGGGAATGTTGGTTCTAAATCGACACGAGTCATTCCTTTTGTAACCTCTCTTGTTAAACATTATACGTGGCGTTTGGCCATGCATGGTCATACGAATATTTTTTCGGTATATTTCCTTTTTGGCCTTTTTGATTGCATCATTTTAAACCGCGTAATTCTTGTCCGCGAATTTGTTGTTTACCAAGGTCATCTTTCTGATTGGTTAGTTTTGAAAAGAGGTGGGCAAAATTTACATACTAACGCTCTCATTGGTTAGCAATAAACACGTGATCATTATGCCAAAATAACAACATTGAACGCCTTGTTGCATAGAACCAAAACATTGAGCGAAATTTTTCGGTATCGTATAAAGCTTCTACGGGCGAAAAGACGAGTCACTTGTAATTTTCATTTGCTGATAATAATGTAAGAATTTTATTTCGGAAGAAATGACGTCCACTGCAGCAGACGATTTTGAAAACGACTGGACTTTCGTCAACAGAGATGGCAAAGTTGAGATCCAGGTAAGCTATGTCGTCAATTTCGTTCACCCCGACCTGCTTATGCGGTAAATGTTCGGGTTTTACAACAGCGCTTTATATAGTATGGAATGAAAGAGTGTAATATTTTATTTTTGAGGTAAACTAACTTGTTATAAACTTGGTAGCAAATTCTGTGGGGAGAAAATGACACTGCCCTTTGCCCAATTACAATATTTTAGCTCGTGCTAGTCCAGGGTTCGTCTTGTGTCCTCAGCTTATACCCTTTGTGGTAAACAGAAAAGATGTATTTACATGTCATCGTAGTACATTAATATTTCTTTTACTGTAACGTCCGACGATTTTCGGTTGCTTATTTACAAAATGTGCCCAAGCCATTTTTGAATTTACATTTTTCAAGCTTGTACTTTCCCAACAAGCTCGTTCGCTTGTAAACAAAGAGCACGTGATCGACAGGTTTGTGTCACAACGACACCTGTAGTTATGTAAGATTAAGTTGGGCATCCGATAACAGCGAGTGTAATCTGCGTTTTTATCGGTGTGCTTCTTAGCCTGATTGCGTTATCTAACGAAAATAACAACCGCATTATTGCAAAAATTAGTATTTTAATGCACCAAATTCTTACTTTGAACACATGGACTTTGGAATTTAGGACAATTAAAACATAATAATTGCAAGGGCCAATAATAGGCTACAGAAAGTACCGACAAGGGAATATGAAGGGGTCTGGTTAGCATTCAGTATAATAGCTGAGTTGAACTGTACTACTTCAGTCAACGATTTAAATATCATATAAATTTGCCGTCATGTGATCAAGAGAACCATACAGTAAAATATTTAAGAAATCAAGAAGAAAAAAGATCTTTTAAAGTTGTGGGTTACTGTCACCAGAGGAAATAAATTTCTGACAAACGGTTTCTTTCAATATGCCTTGAGTTCTGGTCATTTAAACAGAATGGCAGCATTTCAGACATGAACTGTAACAGTTGCAAATTTGGAGTCTTCTTACTTGCAAACGATTTGGACAGTGAACTCTTGGTTTTTATTGGCCTAATTGCCAGCAGTGGTGTTTGCACTGAACAGTAATAGTATTTTAATTTTTTTGGTATAGTAGGCATATGTGAGGTATTAAAGCGTCATTTATTGTAAAAGATCAGCTTTTTAAGTGGAGTAATTCTCCTGATGAGCCAAGTTAATGTCTTTGCTGCTGCTGCCCATGCAGATTCATCACAACAACTTTAAATTGGAAGGCTGATGTTAGTATAAAATAAGGTAACATAATGTGTGACAAAATATATTTTATGTCTTTTCAGCCAAGAAGGGATTCTGTGTGTTATTCCAAATCGCCTCCAATAGGAGACGAGGTTGTTGTTTTCCCATCTGAAGCCCCAGCGAGAGACGACAGCGAGGGTGAAGCAGAGTTTGAAGTTCTGAGTGGATTTCATTGTCATCCACCACCTGCGGCAGATCAAGAAAACCAGGCAGCTGAAGAAGCAGAGGTTGATAGCGACAATCTGCTTGGAAATGGTGCAAATCTTGAGGCTGATGCAGAAGGGGAACCTGTGCTCAGTCGACAGAACAGTTGTCATTGTGCAGCAGATGATGGTATTATGATAATATCTAATCACTTTTGTTTGAACAAGAATGCGGATGATGTGGGCGATGACGCTGTTGACTCATTGGCCTCTGAATGTGATCAAGAAGATCTACTATCTTCTAATGTCTCTTTAGACACTGTTGATGGTTGGCGAGAACTGCCTCAGCTCTCAGAGAGTGGTGCTTTCTCATTTCCCAGTGATTCAAATAGCTTGGAGGATGACAATGACATTGAGCCAATCCCAGAAGAGGACGTCAGCCAGGATTTTGTTGACCTAAGCCGTGAATCACGTGAAGAGATGGTAGAGTCCAGATGCAGTGTGTTCTCTTTTGATAGTGATCTGTTCGATCCAGACAATGAAGATGAAGACATTGATAACAAGGAAGAACATTCTGACATCACAGAAGCCATTGAGGATGGCAACGACAGAGGTCAGGATGCTGAGAAAGTAGCAGAAACTGAGGATCAAGCTACAGCTGTGGGCAGTAGTGATGGTAGCTCCATTTATGTTGATGTCCCAACCCTGTTTGTTCTTCTGGGTGTGACAACAGCCCTTGGTTTCAGCATCGGATATGGTAAGATTTAAATTTATAGGAAAACAAAACTTTATTTGTTTCTTTTTCTTGCAAGATCAGTAAACATTCAAAGAGAATTATGCAGAAAGAGTGCAAAGGTTTCTTTTTTTCTGGTATATAAGTTGTCACCAATAAATAAAAGAATTTAAGCATTACACTTGCATTATGTAAAGTTGAGTTTTCCGTTTTCCAGCATGTTTGTAATTTACTGTAATTTTCTTTTGGTCTTGTCCCGCCTCGACTAGCTTTGTGGCTATTTGCGGGACAAGCCCTTTATATAATCTGAAGCTGTAAATAAATTGTTGCTGTTGTTGTTGTTATACATTTTTTCATTTTTTTTTCTATGTCGGAAGGTTACACATTGAAATTTCTTATCTAAAATAGTTATTATTTCAGCTACATGTATGGCAGCAATCATAGTGACTGGCCCACATGCCTTCCCAGACAAGTCTTTCTTAACTACCCTCAACAATCTCTCATACCTTCTGGACCATTTTTACAACCCTCTCCCCAGAATCCTGCTCTTGCATGGAAACAGCCGTCTTATTTTCGAGTGTGCTTTGACACAGTGCCCTTTGGTCAATGCTTTCCAGCATTTGCAATATTCCAGTGTTCTTTCCTTGCTGGCTTCTTAAAATACCACTACTAACACTTTTTTATTTTTCATTTTCAATGATTGGTAGGCTTGAGCGTGTATATCAGCAGCCAAGCATTGCAGGTGTCTGGAGACATTAAGAGGCCTGGGCCAAAAACAGCCTCTCTTCCACTCAGCTCAGACCCAATGGAGCCTTTGGACGATGTGTCACGTGATTTCCTGGATCAGCTAACAATGTGGAAACTAGAAGATCGCCTAGACCCTCAAAGAGAACAGGAGCCTGAGACTGAACTGGGAAACCTGTTTGACACCAAAGCACTGCATGAAAAACTTCAGAAAAAACATTTCAAACTCATGGGCTTACATGAAAACGTAAGGCAGCGTTTGCGCATGAGTAAAGTTATGTCATGGTACTGGCGGCTAAAGTATGAAGAGGAAAAGTCCAAACAGGGAGGTGGGATTGATTGGAACAAGGCTCTACAGGATCAGCTGGAGCATATGGAGCAGCTCTACTTGCATGAAAAACACACTGCTGATTTGTGGCGTCGTATGAATGAAAACAGAAAATTACGCCAGGCAGTTTCTAGTGGCATCAAGTTTGACAAGTGAGTGTTGTCAATTCTCTGATATGTCTTCAAAATTATTCCTGTGCCCATCCTGATCCAAGCAATTGACTCTATAAAAGCCAATTTTGTTGAAAGCTATCTGGTCCCAGTTGTTCAAAGAGGGGATAACTTTATCCAGTGGATAAATTGCTATCCAGCAGATTAATGTATTGATTATATAACTACTGGATAGCAATTTATCTGCTGGATAAAGTTATCCACTCTTTGGACAACTAGGGCCAGGAATCAAGACTGCTAGGCAGTGGTCAAAGGCAAAGGAGAAAGGTCTGCTGTACCTGCTCAGCCCTTTGTACCCTATCTTGCTCCCTCAGCTCGCTCTCTTGACTCCAAAAGTCACCGCGAGCAATCTAAAGGAGTCATGTGTCTTGTGATCTCCTTGGTGGTGGTTTTGGTGGTGGTGAAGTGATGTGGATCTGGTTATGCCTCCCACCCCACCTTTACTTCCAAACCTGTATTCAGCTTAGTGAAGTGTATTAACTACTTTTGTCCGAGTAAGCAGCACGTGAAATGAGAATAAGGAATTTTGTGCAAACCATTAACTGATTTAACAACCTTTTGCCACCCCTCCCCCAGCCTCTTGTGTATTGCATGGAGACAAATCAAACAAATAGTTTTATCACTGTTAGGCAACAAAAGTGTCAAGTGTATCTATCATACATCTGGACATTGTACGACCAAGTTTCCACAAGTTTTCACTTGCTTTACATAAATTTGTTCTATCTGCCCTTCTCCAAAAGCTACCCTTTGTTTCTCCAGAATATTTGAACAAGATTTTTAATTCCGGGGATTCCTATTTGTGGTGGAGATGAGGGTGAGGAAGGGGGGAGGGGTTTTAATACGGAGGGGGCCTAATAGAGCTTTACCATGTAAGTCATGGGACATCCCTTTACTCAATTATCTTGATTTCTGGATGTGGAATTCTGCTGTGATTTGTTTCCTGTCCACAATACTGTTCGCAGTCGCCTATCTTCCCTTGTGATTATCCTGGGGAGAACACCAACACTATGGGGGGGGGGGGGGGGAGGCTGGGGGCGGAGAAAGGTGAGTTCCCTCCTCCACGCTATACAAACTGACGAGGTCCTCCTCGTCTGTATAGGCGCTCTCCCCAGCTTGCGTTCGTCATTCAAACCAAGATGGCGGCCGTTCAGTCGAAGCATACGATCTTGACGATCACAAGGGAAGATAGGGGACTTTACTATAAACAGTCTTTGTTCACAATGATGTGCACAGTTGCCTCTGAAATCAATACATACACGAGAAAACGGAGCTAATCATGATCTCTTGTATAACATCTTGCAGATACTGGAGAGATTTTCTACATCGCTGGCGAAAGGTTGAAGATGGAAGTCAGGATGTAAACGAGAGTCAAATGTTGACGGACTCCACAGAACACGACGAAAAACCGAAGGAGCTGGCCACCGAGGGTAAAAAACAGAAACAAAATGCCCAAAGGACATTGCGCATGCGTGGTAGTACGTGGAGCGAGTTTAGAAACCGCTGGACCAAAGACTCGCAGATGAAGGGGCCCACGGACGAAAGTTCTTCCAAGAGCGAGAAGTGCGCATCAGAGGAGACTAACGAAAGGAGAGGTCTGTCCGAGTTGCCTGGAGAACGTTCTTTAACAACTACATCACAGCAAACAGATCTTTCTCTTTTGCTTTCACCGACATTTGTGGGAAGTTCAACTGAGAAGTCTGCCACAGAGCGAGAAGCTTCTGTTGCGAATCCCGATGACAAGGAAGCGAGCAAGTCGCTTCCTCGCATCATGGAGAGTCAATCTGAAAATAATCCTGAAGATATTTCTAAAGAGTTCAGCAAAGGTGAACAGTTTGACAACATATTGTTTCCTCGGGAGTTTACATCTTCTTGGGTTCACGACAAATCTCCGCGCATTTTGAAAAACGATGACAGGGACAAGAAAAACCCCTCGGCATCGGCGGTCACCCCATTGCAAAGGCCCCTTGTAATTTATAAGGGGTCGGAAAGGGTTATCGTACACAGTATGTCCCAACTAAACGCTCTTCTATTTCCTTGGAAATTTATGGGGGATAAGCCGATTCAAAAGGCTGATGATCGTCGTGTGAAATCGTACCAAGAGTACTTTGCTAGTAGAAAATGCAAGAAAGAGAGTGAGGTACAAAATCGTGAACCTTCAAAACCAAAGAAGCTTCCAGAGAAAAACCCCTCGGCATCGGCGGTCGGCCTAGAGCGAAGACAGCATGTAGTTGCTGTGTGGGCGCTAGGAAAATCAGAAAGGGTTATCATACGCAGTAAGTCCGATACAGACGCCCTTCTATTATCTATGGGGTTTAGGTCGATTCAAAAGGCTGATGATTCTCGTGTGAAGTCGTACCAAGAGTACTTTGCTAAACGAAAATGCAAGAAAGAGATTGAGGTACAAAATCGTGAACCTTCAAGGCCAAGGCTAATAGAGAAGCAAGACGAAGGCGTTAGTGTTTTGGGTCAGCTTCCAGAGCAGTTACCAAGGAAACAGAAGCAGATGATAAGAAATGTGAAGCAGCGTCGTGGCGAAGAGATACGCAAACAAAGAATCAAACGACGCGAGCTGAAGAAGAAAGAAAAAGAGGCGAAGCTACGCCTTGCAGAGGCGCACCGCTTCTTGTCGGAGTTGAAACAAGAAAGGCGTCGCATTAAAAAGGAGAAAAAGAAATTGCAGCGGGCTTGGAGAGCGCTGAAACGAGAGAAGAAGAAGTTTTCCAGAGAAAGGAAAAATCACAAGAGGGAAAAAAAGGGACTTGAGGAATTTACGGTGAAATTGAAAAAAGAAAAGAAAAAGATCAAGAAATTAAAGGGGAAGTTTAAGAAGAAGGTGAAAGAATTGTTAGCTAAAGAGAAGGAGGGTTTGAAGACGACGAAGAAAATGGAAGCGGAGAAGAGAAAAGAAGTACAGCGGTTAAGAGATGAAATCTCTCAGGAAAAGGAGAGCCTGCGAAAACAACAAAGAACTTTGAAATCTTTGAAGAAAGCCGCAAAGAAGGAGTTCAAGAAGTGGTTGATGGAGCTGCGCAGACTGAAGCGGAAGGAGAAAGAGAGAAGAAAGGCCGAGCTGGAAAAACAGCGAGAAGCTGCGAGAAAGAATCGGGAGAAAGCCGAGCGGGAACGACGGCGGAAAAAGGAATACGAGGCTGTCATTCGGGAGCAGGTAAAATATGATAAAGAAAAACGCAGGATGAAGGGAGAATATGGTGAGACTGAGAAGGAAAAAATAGCAGGGGGAGAATGGAGAAAATCGGACGTTAACGACAAGCGGGAGGGAGATTCCGAGAGAAAAGGGAGAAGATTTGATCGAGAATTCCTTCGGCAGCAGTTGGAAAATATCAAAGAATGGTTGACCAGTGTTCATAAGAAGACAATAGAAAAACAGAAGACTTACTGGGAAAGTTTATTTGCATCAACAAACAGTGTTCGTAAGAATACAATTGAAAAACAGAAGACTTACTGGGCACGCTTATTTGCGCCAACAATATTTCGTGGTAACGGCGAGGCAGATAAGTTTGAACCCAAAGAGGAGGATCAGGCAGAATTGAAAGAACAGGAAATTAGACGTGAAAGGAGCTTCAAAGGGGATGAAGAGAGTGAGAGAGAATCAGACGAGGGCGAGAAAAAGGGCGGACAGAGCGACTGGGAAGAGGAGAAGAAAAATATAGTTAAGTTGATGGCGGGAATGGAGAAGCGTGATTGCGAACACAAAAGTAAAGAGAAGTGGGAGATGACGGTTAGGAAGTCGGAGCTGATGACAACGTCGGAAGGTAGAGCTTTAGCAGGCTTTGTAAACTTGACTTTTAACGTGGATCTTGTTAAAACGCTGCTGAAAGGAATGGATAAGGTGGAACGCGAGAGTAAAACCACGAGAGATGAAGTTAAAGCTACAGACAGTACAGGCTTCATTATTGTGTCACGAGAAGCAGCTGAAGTAGATTCCGGTGGAGGTTCCGACATCAAGAGGAAGAAGTCGCCTAAGAAACCGAAGATACCCGAGGACCGTCGATGGTTAATTCAAGTCCCGATCGAATCTGAAGATTTCCGGTTGAAGCATGGAGACTTACGCCAGCGAAAGACACCCGAAGGTCCGATCCCTCCCGAAGGTGTCCAACTGACTCCCGAAGAGTGGTACGAGAAACGGTCTAAAGTGAAAAAGAAAGGAAAGAACTTTGTCCCTAAAGGCCCGATCCTATCCGAAGATGAGGATCAGGAGCGTTCAGGTGGGGATGAGATGAGAAAGCGAGATATAACAGGCGGAAAAGTGTGTTTTTCCGATGACTCTGGGGATGGTGAACCGATTCCCCCTCCGAACTGGGTATTTGAGCGCGCCAAGGATCGCGCTGACCAACGTTCTGTACCCTGGTATGAACGGCGAGCACAAGATCGATACCCGCAGCGAAACACAGATGAACACGTTACCCAGTTCCCTTGCGGTCGAAACCGAAAACGTCGTGCCGATCAGCGGTCCACTCCGTGGTATGATCGTCGGGCGCGAGATCGATCGTTTCAACGAGACACTGAGAAACACGCTACCCATTTCCCTTGCGGTCGAAACCGGAGGCGTTGTGCGTATCAGCGGTCCACTCCGTGGTATGATCGTCGGGCGCGGGATCGAAACTACCATCGAAAAACTGACAGACATGCAACCCAGTTTCCTCACGGTCAGAAACGGAAGCGTAGCCATGAGTGGTATTTTGAACGAGCCAGTGACCGTGCTTTTCAGCGGTTAAACTATGTCCCGTGGTATTCCCGACGGGCAGATGGGCGGGAATCGCAGCGTCGAGACGGCGTGGATTCATGGTTCCTGGAACGCGGGCATTACAGAGATCATTTCCATGATTGGATGCCGCCTAAGGGACCTTCTATGGACGAGCGTCGTCAACAATAAAGACATTTTTGTGCTTTTCGAACTGTGGTACAAATGGGTGAGTGGCTGAATAGGGTGTTTAAGCACTACCACAATGGAGAACGCGGCGTAATGTGCGTTTGCCAATTGCACGAAAAATCCGGAGATTTTGGTTGGAAATCAAATGGTTCTCAAATTCTTTCGGAATTTCCATCCTGAATTTTAAGGGTACCTTCAAAGGTACTACTTCTCCGTCCCATTAATTCCGTATCATTTGTCATTTCTCCCGTTTCCAGAATATTGGAGCGACGACCTTGTCAACGGAAAGCGCCATCTCTTTTAGTTGCTGTCCTGTTTCGAGAAAAACGTACCATTAATCAACCTTTATCTCAACTGTTTTTTCTTGCAAATGGTAAACATCGAGTGTCACTTAACTCCTAATCCTTCAGTTGCGCAAGGTTGATACGTTTTGGAAAGTTTTAGTCTTGAGAAAGGTAAGCAACATTATCTCTTTGAAAGAAATGTGATCAATGTTTTGTTTTCAGCCTAGTGAATTTTATATGATAGGTTTATTTTTCAGACAGTGACACGGAGATACGGTTCAGAAACATCTTTGATAGCTTTCAGTTGATTGTTTTCACCTCAGGGTATTCGTACTATCTGCGAACTTAATAATTACATTGAATCCGATGTTGGAAATCTCAATTATGTTGTTGTCACTATCGTCACTTTACTAGGCTTGAGTTCTCTAATATGTTGTCCTCGGAAAGCATTTTCAAGGTGAGGTTGATTCATCGTCAGTGGATATATGTAGAGCTTTAGTAAATTCAAAAATTGTCCTAAACTGAATATTTTTGGTCCATGTGTACTTTCACGAATAAGATCTCTCCTTGTGGAATACCCCAGGCTGGCTTTTTAAGGCGATCGAAACATACCAATATTTGTAATCGAAAATTAACGTTTCCTTTCCCGGTGGCCAAATTTTGCAATTTCTTCTCCTGTGTGCCGGAAAACTGTTCAAAACGGATTATGGTTTGATGTCCCTTTGAGAAAATCACTTGATATCTTTCTGTTGGTGTCGTAGTTTCATTCGCAGTGCATTATGGGCAGTCATCCATCCTTCCTCTGGTGTGTTAGGAAATTTTTTCAATCATTTCACTCTCAACTTACCGATTTTGGAATGAATTTTACTGTCTTTACCGAACAAATGCTGAGTAAATGAGGTTCAAAAACGAAATTAAAATATCTATCTTTTGTCTTTGTCATACCACGAGCTGCTCTCTTTTTGAATTCCCTCAGTTTTGTTTTCCTCGTGTATGGAGTGTGTGCACGACGGCCATGTTGGAGGACCGAAACAATACAATGATTTTCCACTGGGAAATATATTCTATTTTTATGCAAATATCTTCTATTGTTTTAGTTCTCCAACATGGCCGCCGTGCACACACTCTATTGAGAAATGATTATTTATTTATCGCCGAACAAGATATGGTAAACGTTGAAGATTTTTCGTAATTATCCGAGAAAAGAGGATCTCAAGCCCTGTTGTTGAAAGTTTGGAAATGAAATACATGTATTTTGCGCTGTTGTGACAATTTCGTTCCGGAGTGTTTGAACCCGAAAAAAAAGAGTACATTCAAATTAATGTCAACCGTGACGGAATCCCCTCCTAAGCAGTCTAGCGATTGATAAAAGTTTTAACCATTTCTGTTTTCTTTGTTTGGTTTGTTCTATTGGTTCCTAACTTTAAGCTCCCAGACCAACAAAAATACTCTGACTAATAATTTGTATTTACAGTGACAATTGTCTCCTGTTAAATGTCTATAAATAATAATAATAATAATAATAATAATAATAATAATAATAATAATAATAATAATAATAACAATAACAGTAACCATAACAACAAGAAAAACAACAATAATAATAATAATAATAATAATAATAATGCCGTTACTAAATGAACATCGACAAGAACATATTTTGGCAGACACCAAGACCTACACCACCATCTTGTAGATTAAAACTCTTGTCCGGTTGTTCGTTAATTGCTAGTTAAAATGTTTCTAAAAGCTAATTTCAGCTTAATGGTTAAGAAATGTCTATGTCAAAACTGAGGGACAAAATGTTTTGGAAAAATCTTTATTAATTAGTAATTAAACTTGAATCAATGTTTTCGTCAACCAAGGATTAGCTTAATCGGGCTCAGTTGAACAACGGGCCCTGATGTGCTAGAACGTCCATCTAACTGCAGATGTCAATTGAACCAAACCTAAGACTTTTTAAGGTCGGGCAAGTAGCGTTTTGGTGTAATTTGACTAACTGCACAGTTAAGCAGCAAAGGCAAACGAAATTATGGTGAATTGAGACTGCGTTTTTACTATCTTGTTTGTCATTGGTTGATTTTTTAAGAGGGGGAGGCGACATTGGAAAGTCGGAAATCTTACCATTTTGAAACAATACGTGAACTAATTTTGTTTTGTAAGCGTAACTAAACTCAGTGAGAAAGCTGTCCAAACTGGGGTTCCCACAAGGAGAGAATTGAGTGTTAACACGCTTTATTTCTTAAGCCAACCTTCCTACAACTTGTATACGTTTGATGCAAAATCACTTAAAAAAACGTCTATGATATTGTAACCATTCTGAACATGAAGTAATATATTTTGAAAGCAAATAGGAAAACAAGAACTTGTGTAGATAGCGTCTTATTTGTTAAATGATATATTTCATTGGGGAATGTTTGAACGCAATATTTATACGTCAAACTTGGTGTTGTGCGTTGTGAACACTTTCAAGCTAATCGTGTTATTTTAAATAATTTTGTTTTCTTGTTGTTTGAGCGTGTTAGAAAATTAAATGTAAAAGCGTTGACTTAGTCATTGTAAAGGTGGAGTTATTTTCCCCGTGTGTAATTGTGCAAAGACGTTATTTTGTGTAATACCGCCGGGTGTTTTTTTTTCTTAAGTCAGTTTTTTTCCAGCCTTTTGGCGAGGGTAATATTACTTGTATAATTATGTACTTAGATTTTAATGAAATTATTGTAGTGAAAGTTTAGGTTTGCGACGCATATATCTTACTGAGAATTTTTAAAGGTAACCTTAAAAGCTCATTCTACTAAATGAGCAGTTTTCTCAATTATGGAATGAAACGGTGTAAAGGTATGTTAAGAATTTCAGTACTGAATAAACTTTACACATTTTTAAAATTAAAACTTGTAGTTTTTCCAAAGTGTAAAACGCTCAAATTGGTCAGCGGTGGCAAAAGAAACCAATCCATTTCAAAGTAATTATCCTGGCCAACCACGACACAGCAACAACACAACAAACAGTGCAATGAACCAATCAGAATTCGAAGTAAATACATGTAAGCGGCATAAAGCGCGAGAAAACACGTTTGCAACCTCGTTCCCAGGTCAGTCCGCGGGGTAGACTGCCCTGGGAACGAGGTTGAAAGCGTGCAAGCAAAACAGTTGGTTTTGCTTCTCATTGGTTGACAGTGGCACGAGTTTTGTCAACCAATCAGAGCGTTTGTTAAGCCAGACCAAAGCAAACGCGAAGTACTTTCCACACTCAATTGAAAACCGCACTAAGAAATTTTCGTGCAATTTTTTTGGTCAAAGGGCTAAATTTAGAGCATTCCTGGGTTGCGGGACTAACTACAGAAAACGTTGCACGCTTGAAAATTTCGTTTCAGTGTTGCCTTTACTTTTCAAGTCGATTTATTATACGGCAAAGTTGCAACGATTTTTTCAAGCAATGCTTAGTGTAACCTTACGAAAATAGATTCGCGTTCTTTATATTGCAAGGCGATTATTGCAACTAGTTTAACTTGCATAATGTGGCTGAACGTTCCGGATGATTTCGTCCGTACCGCATTCAATTTCAAGAAGAGAAAGAAACGTTCATTTTGTGTATTCATGTTCTCCACAGAACCCTAAATTCGTCATTTCAAGTCTTGTTTTGCACAAGACAATAAAGAAATGTTAGGCTGATTTAGCAACAAAACGGGAACGTCAGATGACAACGGCGCGCGCATCTAGAATACCCATATATAGTCGAAATAGACTCGCATCCAGACTATTCCGCGCGCTCTCGCGTCCTCAAAAGACGTTCCCGTTATGTTGCTAAATCAGCCTGTTAACAAAATGTATTGATAACGCACGTGCAGAGCACTGTTTTGTTCATTAAACCGTTTTTATTAGAGACGTTCTCGTTGGCGTGGCCGTCATCGTTGCTCAAGTTTCCCTGGTGTCTTGAGTAACAGCGCCTTCATACAGAATGAACCCTTTCTAAAAGTGCCTAGACACGTGTAAATGAAGTGGCCGAGTATTACTGGTAGGGTAGTGCACCATATATTAGGGCCCGAGTGCCGTAACAAAGCACCCAACAAAACGACAACAATTTAGACAGTCAAGAGACTTGACACATGCAGCATCACCCGGGTATTTTAAAGCGGCCCTCCAACACCAGTGCGTTTTCGAAAACGCCCCGCTTTCGTTGCATCGAAAACGTGTCAATAGCTTCGCGTTGGCACTATCGTTTCCTGTCCACACCAAAACGCAAGAATACGTTGATACGAGGAAACTTTACAACAGTCATCTGCGCTTGCGGCTAAACGGCGTTGTTTTTTAAGGCCTTCGGTTTTCGCTTTCCACACTAAACGTAAGGGCTCCGTTTTCAGATGTCCCCACTCTGGATAGTGTTTTCGACCCTTTTTAGTGTGAACGCAAGGCCAAAACGCGTCCAAATGTATGCTTTTTCAAACAAGAACAGTGTGGACGGGGCCCAAATTTGCTACCGGATTCTACTGTTACCGCCGTGGTGGACGGTACGAAGCACCGTACACAAAGTCAAACATGTTTGAGAGATTTATTGGAATTACGTTTACGGAAAACGAAAGAAATGACCACGTGACTATGTTTATCCTTCATTTGCCGCTCGCTGTTTTCAGTTTCTGAGTAAAATTGATTAGATTTCCTTTATCATGAAAGACCAGAATTGTTTTGCGCTATTCTCGTCAATGTGCTCATTTTTTCAAGAAAACATAAACGCGAATCTCAGGGTTGCCGTTTGCCCCAAACGCGATTCTAAATCTCTATTGTCAACGCCTTTCTAGCAGTCGCTCCCTTGGTGTTGCATAGATCCTCCAGAAAAACAGGTAATAATATGCTGTTATGTTAGAATTAAAAGTGTTACAGCCAGCATCCTATTCGGTTTCCATTTCTATACTCCGAGGCTCTTCGAGTCCGTTTTCATCAGGGGCTTGTTCCAAGGGTTGCGCGTCTAATGTTCCTTTGTACTCCTCCTGCTGGTGTGCCTCATGATTAAGAACCTCACTGGTAGACTGATCGACACTTCTACAAGGAGATAAATGCGCTTTATCCATGGCTTGGACAGTGCATAAATCTAAATCCAAATCATCATCATCTTCGTGGCACGGCACCTCTTTGGTAGAGTCAAACAAGTCATTATCTGTTGCAGTGCCATCGGGGTTTCCATTGTCGATGTTGTGAACGCTTCTTCCACTCTGAGCAATAACAGTAGCAGCGTCAAGATCGTTTTCTTCAGTGTTCATTTCAGCATCTTCGACATCTTCGTGGCTCTTATTTGTAGCAGCCAAAGGAGATGAATTTGAAGCATCGGCGACTGTTCCAGATTCTTTATTACCATTTACAAGTGACATGGTATTTCCATCTACCGTTCCATCTCCCATTTCAACGTCATTCGCTTGTACGGAAGGATTATTCTCGAAGGCAAGATTTTCCATTGTATCGTGGTCATCTTGTGCATTGCCATAGCCCTCTGCTGCAACCTCTTCTGATTGGTTGTGAGCATCTGAAAAAGCGAAAATGCATCAACACGTATCACGTTAGGCTCCATCACTTGTTTACTGCATTGAGGAAAAGTCTCTCAACTTGAAGTTTGTGTCATGAGAGGACAATCGGCCGGATAGCGTAAAACGCAGGCTGCCGGTTGACTTCAAGCTATACTGAAATGCCATCCATAAATTGAGCCCAGCTTAGTCTATGTTAGGCCTACATTAGTCCAGGTTAGGTGGATTTCCACTGCCGCGTAATTTTACGTGCCTCAATGGGCGAGAATTTACGTGCGTAAAGGCGCGTTTACACGACAGAAAAGGAGGAACGGCTCGGATAGAAACAAGAACCGGTCCAATGATTTTTGACCGTTTATACGAGAAATATCAGGGAACGGATCCGATAAAAAGAGGCACCGGTCCCCAAATGTTGGTGGAACGGTAAGGGCTGTTTACACGACAAAATTTTAGGGACCGGACATGATTGAGCCCGCATGAATCAGTAGATCAGTGTATTTCGTTTAAACCGCACGTGCTCGTGAAGCAATATGGCGACGGACGATGGATTGTCACTTTATCTGTCGTGTTGGCTGTCTAGAAGGAAATTAAGTCGATCTCTTTTGAAGCAATGTGAAACCAAAATATGCCTGGAAGAGAGATTTCCGCGACGGGACCATAGGCAAGATCGGGTACGGGTAAAAGTCGGGTACGCATAGTTTACACGAAAGAAACTATCCGTGCCGTTCCACGTTTTGTTCGGACCGTTCTATTTTTTTTCTGTCGTGTAAACGGGCCTTAAATCAAAATGAAGAGCACATATGGACAGCCTACGCTGTGGACAAAGTGGAAACAGATTCACTTTATCCAAAGACACAAGCTGTCTATACATTTCCCCTATTGTGTACTACCCACGTAAATTCAGGCCCGCGACAGTGGAAGGCCACCCTTAACCCGGTCTAATCTAGGCCTAACATAGACTAAGCTGGGCCTTAGTTGATGGATAACACTTCAGTAGATCGAATAACGATTAACAAACTTTACAAACTGTAAAATTCCTAATATAAGGCTTGCATTCATTGGAAGGTCTTTTAGGGACTTAGAGGGGCTTGTTCGAGAGGGGGGGGGGGGGGGTAGCGTGTAGAGGATTTTTGCGTCTTTGCTTTAGGGGAGGTAACTTGTATTTGGGGAAGGAGGCTTATATCCCGAATTCTACAATATGAGAGGTGAATGTCGACGTATAAGTTTCGCATAAGCAACCTCATTTAGCGGACGGAAGCTTTAAGCTTTTAGGCGAAGTCGGCAAAAAACAAGGGATGGAGTCCACACTACCAAAAGTGGACTTTGATAAAATCCAAAGATTAAGGGTACTGCGGAACAGGTTATTTTCCGAATCCTCCGAGACCCAGAGAGGACTAACCAATCCAAGAGTAAACTGTAGTGAAAGTGCGGTGCTCCTCACAGAGGAGACTGCAATTCTCCTGACTTGTTTTGCTTCTTTAGAGGCCAAACCGAATTCAAAATTAATACCTTCACAACTGTTTGAACAACTTGCCCCCTTGTTCACCATAAGTGATTACGGCGGGAAAAGGATAGGTTTGGTCATTATTTTATTTTCCATTTTGTGCAAGTTCACAGCCGTCTCGCGTTTTTGACCTCTTGTTAAAAATGGTGAAATATGGCCTTCACTTAGCTAGAAAATAATTCTAGAACAACTCAATTCTTGAAAGGAACAACTCGTGATCTGTTCTAGCGCGTTGTTGTTGTTCAAGCCCACGTACTCTGTCTCTCGCCAGAGGCACTAATCGACAGTATTATTGCACTGAGGGGATAACAAAACTAGACTCCCATGAGTCTCCTGTAGCTCAGTGGTTGAGCATCCGAACTAGTAATCGGAAGGTCTTAGGTTCGACTCCTGATAGAAGCACTCGGATTTTTTCCGAGTGTGCCTGTGTCACCTGCTGAATAATACATCATTCTCATAGACAATTATGGGTTTTGAAATGACATCAAATTCGCGTGATACTTCCCCCTTTAAGGACAGCATGTCACGGCGTCCAACGTACGTAAAAGTTTTTTTCCACCGATGAAATGTATGAGGAAACTGCAAAACGTACAAAGGGAAGATGAGAATTGAATGACTGGCACGCCTTACCTGTTTGACGGGTTTGCGAATTATCTTGCTCAGCTTGTTTTTCCTGAGCTGCTTTTCGTTTTGCTAATGCTATTTCTCTGTTACGACGCATGCGCTCTTGCTGCTCGGACGTCATAACAACCTGTAAGAAAGACAGGTGCCAGGAGGAATTATGAAGTCAATAAAGGCTTTATCAAATATTGCTACTTTTAAAATAAATTTAGGGGCGGGGGTGGGGGTGGGTGAGGCTGGCCTGAAGTTTTCACCTCAAAAGATTTTTATTTCTTGCACTTGAATAAGGGATATTCATTTATTTAAAACAGTTTACTTTGAGTTTTGAATTTTACTGGGAAACAAAACCCTATGAAATCAAATTTGTGAGCCTTCCATCTTAGCGATCCGTGAAACAAAATTCAGATGCATTCCTTATGGACCAGTGTAAACCATAAATTCTTTTCATTTCTGGAACTTGAAAATTCAACCTTGTACAAAAATCAAATGGAGAATGTAGATTCAACATTTACCATTCTATCCCTTGCCTCTACTTGTGCACCAAATGTTTCCAGCTGAAATTGAACAAAACGGAAAAAACATTGAAGATTCACAAATTTGTTACTTGCCCCTTTGTTAGGTATGATTTTGTTTTGTTTTGTTTCTGTATTTTTTCTTCAAGAAATAATATTAGTAAATGACCACCTTAGTGATGACAATAATATTTGAATTTATCCAAGTTCCACAAGTGTGGTCCAAAGACCATGCAACATTATATCATCCTTTCTTGTAAACTAATTATTAGCTTGTATCATAAATTTTGCCTCTTGTTACTCTGTTTTTGCACCTGCCCAAGTCTTGATAGAATCTAGCTTGACACCAGCCTTCCCAGGGAACTTTGCCTTTGTAGTACTATTATTACCAGTGATAAAAAAAAAATAGGAACTACATTTCTTATGTAAGCTAAATTATTTTTATTTCTTTAAATTGCTTCGCCTAAGCATGACATTACAGAAAACACAAAATCTAAATTATAAGAAGCCAGAAATAAGATACCAAGTTACGCACAGGCAGATTAGATATAATAAGAAAAAACCCTGGATTTTAAAACCAAATAAAATTACTGTCAACCACTCAGTTCAATAAAATGTTCTCCGAGTGGAGTATTTGACTTATTTTATACTACATATACAGTCATTTCAACTAACGTTGTCGGTTCAAAGCATGAAGCTAAAAGACAAGACCGAAAGTTTACGTGGGATTTTTATGAATAAATTCATCAAAATCAGTCATGCCTGGAGAAAACAATAGGTTGTAATTAGCAGTACAATGACCTGCACGTGCAGGGATGATTTTGATGAAATTATTCATAAAAAATAATCCCACAAAACATTGCGGTCTCTTCTTTTAGCTTGATTTTAATCCGACAACGTTAATTGAAATAGCTGTATATATTAATAAACTTACATCGTTAACGGAAGGTGTACCACCGTCCTGAGATGGCGTTTCATCATCCTGAGTTCCTTCAGTCAAAAATAACAGTGGGTGTCACTTTAAGTAAGCACCACCACCACAGGAAGGTATGAGGGGGGGGGGGGGGGGTACTAAGGTATATTAGTGACAACAAGGTGCGAAGAGCTTTTTGGGTTTGAAATTAGTGACTGTGGACTCTTTTTGGGAACAAATCTTCTGGTGGAAATATTCTGGCAGGGTTTTGTTCATTGGGTTTCATGTGGAGACTTCTCAAGTCATTGGACATTTCTTTGATCCTGTTTTATCTGACTAAAGGACATTTATTTTTTAGTTCTAAGAAATTGTCTCCATTCCCCCCCCCCCCCCCCCCCTCATGGGATCACCACTTAGCTTGTCAATCACAGGCAACTTTGTTCTCTGCAGGGAGTAGGAACATGGATATGGTAGAATTAGGGAGTCTGACAGTCTATTACTGTTGTGAGACAAGTCATAGTAAAATTTTCCAATGTAAAATCTCTTCCTCGCAAAACTTGTCTCCCAATGGAAAACTACATTACGAGTCTCATTGAAGAAAAGAAGATAAGTCCTCTACTTTTTGCAATGTTGTTTATAGGTACAATTCAGCATTTAACATTCATTTTCTGTAACTTGCAATGCAATTCTCTTGTCAGCTTTGAATTGCAAGTCATAGAAAATATTGCCTCATAAAGCAGTTCCAGTCATTTTGTCAATCACTCATTCAGTCAGACAAAAGTTAGTCTGTTAGTCAGCCAGACAACCAGTTGGCCAGTCATGCAGTCCATTAGTTAGTTTAACAGTCAGTCAGTCAGTCAGTCAGTTGGTCCACCAGTTGGTTGATCAGTCTGTTAGTCAGTTTGCCAGTTGTTTTAGCAGTCTATCAGTCAGTCGGTTGGTTGGTCCATCAATTTGTCAGTAAAACAATTGAAAAAATGTTGAACATACCACTGTTTTCTCCAAGTTCTGTGTCAGACCTTTCGTCATCATTAACTGCCTCCTCTTCACCTCGCCTGATTCTCTTGATGCAATTCTGCAAAGATCACAATCACCATGTGTTGATTAATTTTGTGGACTATTATACCCTATTATTTGGAAAAGTGAGTCAGAACATATGTAAGGTTTTAACAAGAATTGTACCTGAACAAGCTTTTTGGAACTTAATTTTTCCACCTGTTCCACCACATCCACAAATGGAAACTTTGGAAACAAGCGATGAGCCCAGTGTTCATATCGCTGCATCAAAAGCTTGAGATCTGAGGCCTGATGAAAAAGAAAATTCAAGTAAATAAAATGCATGATATTATGGAGCTTTAGCAACAATGTCAGCAACAGCGGCAAAAACGTCACTATCAAAACAAATTCATGTTTTTTTCAAACGTCATGGTGGCTGTTCTAAATTGCTTTAAATCTCAAAATAATGTAGGTGACATTTCCTGGAGTTGAATTCTTGGAGACCGCACCCAAGTTTAGAAAGAGAAAGAAATATTCGTCCTGTGTTTATGTCCTCCATAAAACATCCCATCAGGGAATTTTCATGCTCTAGTTGCTTCATGCTATAGAAACCAGGTCAAGCTTCTGCTGTGTCCTCCTCAGGCTCATGTGCAAATTTATATCTTACCAGGAACATAAGTCAATACTGTACCAAGAAGATGTAAAATGACACAGGTTCACGATGGTAAATTTACTGTCACTATCTAAAACTAGTTACCTCATGTCCTTTCCCTTTAAATTTAATTCCGTCACAAAGATGCTGCAGAGCTGGAATTCCACGATCACTGCACAACCTGAAATTTGGTTGGTTAGCAATCTATGCACATCAGATTCTTTTTGGATAACAGGATGTAAGGAAAAAGTCTTTTTTTTTTTCTTTTCAACAAATGAAGAGGTGCCTGAAATAGTCCTAAGTGACTTCTGATAAACTGCTAGATTCTTTTTCCAAAATTACCTTATGTTTCCTGGTAAAAAGGGGGAGAATTTAACGTGAGATTAAGGGCGCGATCCATTCAACCAAAATTTCCGGAAATTTCGGTCCAAAACTGAACGGATCGGTTCAGTCCAACCGCAAAAGTTTCGAAAAAACTGGTCCACCTTTCGAAGTGGACCACTTTTCCTCGGTTGGACGGTCCGCCCGAAAATTGACCGTTCCATTTGGCTATTTTGCGGAACTTTCTCAATCCCAGTACCTTGCTGTTCACTATTTCTGTTCAACATGGAGGAAAGTGTGGAAAGCACTACTTGCACTTCTAATTATAAGTGGAGCCTTTGCGGACGGTTGTCAACGGATTTGTCGGAGCTACTTGTTCACCCGTGCACAGTTGCAACAGGTATGCAGTTGCTTTGCAAGCTAAGTGTTTGTTTTGGTTGTTAAAAGCTTTTTATTTCCCGATATTCCCCATGTTTTCGAGCACTTGCAAAACTCCTGCCATTTTTATTTGGTTTAATATTTTTTTGCGAGGGGAATGGATCGAGACCGTTCGGACCCGTCGCGATCCATTCGACCCCAAGAAATTTTCGAACCTCAGCCCGTAAATTTTGGTTGAATGGATTGCGTCCTAAGAGTCACTTGACTTCATGGGGCTATTTTCCATGCACTACATCAAATACAGTAGTTATGTCCCTTGTACATTTAGGTTCCACTTGAATGTCAATAGGCTTCTTTAGATTTGACCAGGAGTACGAGATTGACTATAAGTACAACTTTTTAAACCTAGTTTGCATGGTTTAGATAGCCGCTTGTCACACCTGTCTTGTTTGATGGGTCTCTTTATCTACTGGTAAACAATGGGAAGCAGTGAGAGGTCTGGGAATATGACTGATTTGAGATTTGAAGGACATACTGGTCCTCAATCTCGTACTAAACTCTGATCTGAAGGTCCCTAATGGGGAGGGGGGGGGGGGGCTTGTATATAAAACTGATGAGGTTGCTCATGGTTTGAAAGGAACCCTGGAAGTATCAATTTGCTGCAAATTGCAGTTACACCACCTGCAATGTTGGTGTTCCACTTTATACCTTAAGCAGTACAATAATCAAACCACAGATTTTTGTATCCCTAATAGATATGAACAGGAGCCCACTCACTTTTTTATGGGACTGGTTCCCTGGCCATGTTAATTTATCACTTGGCAGGTGATAAATTGTGGTTACAGTTGTGAAATGATTTCAACACAGCCCCATACATTATCATACACGCACTGGCACTGACTTTCATGCTATCCCTCTTCCACAAACAGGGATCATGAATAAAGCCCTGGGTGAGGGAAGGGACACTCCTCTGTATATGTGCTATATAGGTATGTGCTGCTGAGAAGGGAATGTTTTACAGTCAACCCAGGTCACGCGTGAACGATATTTTTGAAATCTGAACGGAGTTTTGAAATTTACATCTCAGTTTTGAAAATCGCCAACGAGATTTCAGAGTTCCCGTATAAATTTCCCTAGCTTACTGACGGTATAAAGCTATGAATTTTTCTTTACATTGTAAAATTGAATATTTCAAGAATAACAATTGTTTCCCAAGTATTTTGAACATTTTTTTTAAGTTAATGCGTCTTTTTTGGAACGATTTCCAGAGAAATGTCCAACATTCCATTCACACGTCCGACATTACAAAGAGAAATTCGAATGTTCATTTCATTCTTGGAAATACTGTTCACGCGTGACCTGGGTTGACTGTAAGTAGTTTAGTTTGGGAAAGGGTACGAAAATTAGGGAGTTTTGGCCTACGATACGGTCATGGTTCGTCCTTTTTTGGCTTTTAAAAATCCATGACCTTTTCAATTTCCATGATAAAGCGTTTTCATTTTAGTGTCAAAATATGCATTTTTTTTTTACTCGTGAAAATCCATTTCTTGGTTCCTTTTAGTTTTTTCTTTAATCCTTTTCATTTTTTATTCTCTAATAGAGTGTTTCTTGGTGTATTTTCTCCATAAATGTAATTTTAAATGACTTTCCATGACCCACAATAAAAATCCATGACTCTCCAGGCCTGGAAAACGAAATTACAAAATTCCACGAGGCTTTCCATGACTGGTACGAACCCTGAGGGTATCATTGAGGAAAATCTAGTGTGGGTCAGAGTCGCAGTGGCACACCCCCACCCAAAAATCCACTGAGTACCCCCCACCCCCCCCCCCCCAAACCCCCATAAGAAAATATTGTACACATAATTAATATATATTTGGGCCGTAAAGAAACCTTGCCAAAATCTGTGATGTACTTCGATCTCAACAACTTCCAAGCCAAACCCTTCGGAGTACATGCTCTCCAGTCCCAAAGACATTGAAATGTTCAAAATCGAGTAATCGCAAAGTCGACAACTCGAATAATAATTCTTAAGCCTAGTATTATGCGTACCTTTGGGTCGTTTTGATCGCGCTTCTTTCCCTTTCTGCGAACAACCAAATAAATAAAATACAGACAAAGATCCCTACCTAACTTCATCTAGCTTCGGTCTCGGCGATCTGTTCACTTTTCGTTTCTTGGCCGGTTCTTTCTTGTTGCTTTCGCCGGCAGTTTGATCTCCGTCGCCATCTTGGTTCGCTGGATCGTCATCTCTTCCAGGCGACAATGGAGGTAATGGCGGCGGAAGATTAAATGGATCATCGTCATCAAACAGACCAGGTTCGTGTCCTGCACCGTCATCGGCAATATCGCTCTCAAATGTTATCACATCCGACATTTTTCCTATTTGTAGTACAAGAACGATCGATCGCAATCAGCTCTTCTACCTCTACTTCTTTCCCGCCAAAATTCCTAGTCCGCTGACCACAGCCGAGCGGCTAGTGAAAGAAATATAGGTCCGTATCGCATGCAAAATGATATACGTAAACATACACTGGCCGATAGTCCATTTGTGTCCTTGGTGCTACAACAACAACAACAACAACCACCTTTATTTCCTCAAGGTAATTAGCTTGTTATAAGTACATTCTTGTATAGTAAATTTGAATAATTTTGAGGTAATGACAAAACACAACATTCATTTGTACCCTTCACATTCACATCGCCGCAATTACCACGGTTTACCACCATAATCACCCACGACTTGCTTCCGTCTTGCCTCGTTCGACTCCGCGGAGGTCGGAGATTGTTTTCTTTGCCTCGTGTGATCTCCCATTTTCTTACTAGGGCTGAACACTCAGTAGAAAATTCATGTGTTCACTTTAGCACTTTATCATACACTGCAGAGTAAATTCTCTGATCCATCATTTATACTAAATCAACAATGCCGACAAATGAAGATCAATCTAAGGTAAAAATTTGTATCTTAAATAAAAAGTGGTAACTGGCAAAGGAAAATCAGGGAAGCTAACATCACTAATCAAAGTAAAATAGAAGTCAAAGGAGCGATTGGCAGCAGCACTAGGGGAACCTTAAGGGGTGGGAATGTGGTTGGCGCCAAACGTATTTCACGGGTCGAGTATAGCTTATTCCATGGTCAGTTTACAGATACTACAGCGGTATTTTACCAGATGCTTGATGATACTTTTCCGAGATCCAAAGTGTTGAGGAATAATGCGAGCAATGCGTAACAAGTCCGCAAATAGCGGTTCACTGTACGGAATCATCCCTCTGGACCTCCCAATTTTAGACAGGGCCACGTTCGATAAGATAGAGAACGATATTCAGCTAACGGCAGACGCAATGAAACTTATTTTTCACAAAGACTCGATTATCAACCGCTGGCGATATGCAGCCTAACTTAAATGATATCTCTGGTATAAGCTATTTTCATTGTAGGTTCTTTACAGTTTTTTTGTCAGCTTATCATGTTTAAGAATTTTATCTTACTCTTGTGGTTGTAAACGTTTGTTTGTCGTTGTCAGTTAATTTTTCAAGCTCTCGATGATACTTAGTTATCTCTAACAGAAATATGAAGCAAATAAATCAGAGATCTAGCTGTTCCATCAGCTTTACATCTTTCAAGTTAATTAACTTAGGATAGTATCTTATTATTATATTAATTATCCTAATCTACACGAAGATCCAGCTACATAGAACGTTCACCGCTTGAACTAAAACTGAACTAACAAACAAGCAAATAAAAAATCATCAGGTGTACTAAAACGACCAAAGAACTAAAAGAAAAATAATAGAAAAATCCGCAGACTCTGCTAAAAGTTGCACTGGTCCTGCCAAATAACAGTTTACTTTTGTTTTGTGTGGATTAAAACTTCTCCTCATCCATGATGTCTCGTCGAGGTAGAAGAGTTTCATAGAATGAACACACGTTACTGAATCAATCTTACTTAAACCGGTTTTTAAGCGCCGCTTACAACTATCTTCTCAGTTCACGATTTTTACTAACATTTTTTCATTCAATTATAATCAAAGAGCTTTAAATTGCAAGCAGTTCCTGACTTAAATCTCGTTTCAGTTTTCCTCCTCGATGCTCACTTCAATGTACTTGATTCCTACTTTTTCGTTGCTTTCATCGGCGTAAATCTCCAGAAGAAGGCCATTGTGGGGGTTCAGCTTACGCTGGAAGGTCATCTCTCTGCTGAAGCCACCGTCGAGCGAGACAAAACAGGTTCCCCACCGGTCAGACAGGTTCAGCCAGGTTTCGAACCTTCCCGGGTAGTTAGATAAGGATGGCTTCGGTAACGCCGAATCTTGACGACGATTTCTGAAAACATCACCGCTGGATCCCTCGATGTTGATGCAAGGAGCACCGGTTCTATAATTGCTCTTGTCGCGAATGTGAGCACCAATGAAGTATTGACCGTCAGAAATGACATACGAAGGATCGCTTTCTCCCTGGCCGATCTCTTTGTCAGTTCCAACTATCATTTTGACAACAAGGTTGGCATCTGGCGCGACGGTTCCCGCGGGAATGAGCGGGATCTTCATCAGGCGGGCGTAGTTTTGTGGCGCGCTCAAGAAGGTGAATTTTGTGGCGGTGACGGTATGTTGATGGTGAATAAAACTAGCGGCTCGCGAAAGCTTCAGTGGTGTAAAGAGCTGGTAGTACTGAAGCCGCCCCTGAAAAAAAAACATAGCTCTTGTTAACCTCGTTTTCTCGGACCGTACTGTAAGTTACTGACCGAGGTTTTTCCGGTCCATAAATCAACGGGATAAAACGAGGATCCGTAACTTACAGTACAGACCGAGAAACGAGGTTAGTAAGATATTTAGCGCGCGGGAAAGGAAACTAGTTGAAGTTCAAATTTAGCGCGGACCGTACAGTGAAATACGGCCCGCAAATTGAAATGACAAATCACACCGCGTGTACTAACTGAGGGGTATGTTAAAAAAAAAAAACAAATAAAATCAACTGAGGCGTTAAAGATGATTTCGGACGGTACAACTTTGTTGTGTGCGACTATGTTTTAAAATCCTATGACAATCGCAAGCAGGTGTAGGTAATGTTGCATGACGAGACTTGTGTATGACGCGACCAACGTGCGTTACAGAAATCGCTTCCGACAGTCGTAAGCAAAAGTTATACAGGCTAGATCGGTCTTTACACTTGACCGGAAACGGATATTTTTCAGTTATTATTTTCTCACTCCAAGGAGCCGCTGCGAACAGCCGCCAAACACCATCATGATTACGCAGACCGTTTAGTACTCACATCCGCTCCTTCTTCTAAGAAGCAAGGTATAGACTACAAGAAAAGTATTTCTTGTAGGTAGTATACAAGTCATAAAGGGGTGTACTTGACAGTAGATGAAATAAATAAAATAAATAACTTTTCTTAAGTGTCCATGTATTTAGCGCAGAGCGCTACTCAATCTGGAATTTGGAAATGTTGGTTTTTAAAAAGAGAAACCGGAGTAAAACCTCTCGAAGCAAGGACAAGAGCCAAACTCAAATCACATCACATATCACGTGTTTCCGGGAATCGAACCCAGGCCAAATTGGTTGGAAGCAAGTGCTCTCACCACTACGCCATCCCTACTTCTAAGATAAGAGGAAGATCTTTGCCTCGGTCATGATGTCTTAAACCTTGCTGGGAGCCAAGGCTTTTTGTTTTATGAGATTCATGCAAGTTTCCACGCGCAAGACAAAGACTGCCCTTGTTCCTCTTGTTGTCTTGGCAACTCAGCGACACACTTCCGGATTAGCTCCTCTGAGGAGCAAAGGTTAATCCACTTCACTCACTAAACCGTGCAAAATGACATGCTGTTAGCGAGAAAACCTAAGGAGGCATATATTAGATATTTTCACCCTTCTGTTCGACAAGTCTATATGGAACTGGTGCTGGTTCTTGTGAGCACTGATGATCACTCAATTTCCAGCTATTTGTCAACACCGTCGCCGAACACTAGTTACAAGTCATTTCTAAGCTACTGAGGTTCCTAAACCAACACCTCTCTCCATATTTTGATCTTTTTCTCGACTCTAAGACAAATCTGTGCCGAGGGTCTGCCGTCTGTACCTCAAAACGTTAACCGAGTATACTAATTTGCATGTTTTGATTGGTTCTGAAGGTGATTCCACTGAGATGGAGTATTAAAGATTGTCTAAGACTTGGTCCAGTTCATGACTATGTTATGAGAATTACAAAAATGCAATAAAAAATGGGGGTCATCGTGCTCGTTTTTATGCAACCTGGATGGCTAGCATGATAGTAAATATGTGACCCACGCTAGTAATAAGAAAAGGGAACTATCATTTCTAGCAAAATTAATTTCTTGCATTAAGGTATCGAAGCAGTTCAACAAAATTTACTTTAATATTACATAACAAACTATTTTAATTGAACTGGAATTAAGATTATGAAAGAAATTAAAGATTTTGCTGCGTGTGCACGTAAGCAGCACTACCTAAATACGTGCTTTTTAAAGCATTCAAATAAAAATATCTCAAATTAGAGTATTAAACTTTCCTTTAATTAAAATCGCGATATATAGTAGTCAACCGTATGACATTTAAATTAATGCATTAAAAAATGGGGATCACCGTGCTCGTTTAGAAGAAAGGGACCATTTATTTTCCTGCCGAGCTTAACCTCAAGGAAATCTCGTAATGTTGTGTGTACGCGTGCTCGTTCTCGCGCTAAATGACGTGAAAAATTATGCGCAGCAAGGATGTGCAATGCAATTCAGTGGAATCACCTTAAAAGGGATCACCGTATTCCTCTTGCAGGGCAAAATAGTCAAAATCTACCCCCTTTTGAATACTCTATTTCACGATATAGCGGGATGCCTGAGTTATGTCCTGTTCAACGAATTCTACGCTGCAAATTAAACCATCAGTTGTCATTTACCTGTGAATTAGCTGAAGATTGGTGTATTGTAAGCAAGACAATTAAAACGGCAATCGGTGACATGATGCAAAGGATGTTTCCTATCTTTCGCTCTTGACTAGAAACAAATGCAAGGCTTGAACAAATCAAATCTAATCGTGACAGTCAGCACGCAAAGCTAGAGAGGCATACCTCATCGACAGAGGTCAAGCTCTTGAACCCTTAGGTCTAAATAGGGAAGATGAGACCATTTTTCCAGTCTTTCAGCCCCCAGTGTTACTTTCTCAAATTTCTTATTGTTGCGTTTTTTTTATTTCTTTTCTACGTTGTAACGTTAGCTAAAGAGCGTTTTCACATACGTGAACCTATTTCCATATCGTCATGACGACCGACTTTGTCCGCCATCATATTGGTGTTCCATCACGAGTAGTAGCATATTGTACGATTTTTTGAGACGTTTTCAGCCAAAGAAATTTGTCGTTTTCATCATGGTCCTTTGCCACATTGTCGGTTATAGCAATAAATCAGGAACGAAGCGGCCCAATGCTGAAAAATGTGGCTTTTTTCTTCGTGTTCCACGGCGCGTGTTGTTTTCAGTCAAGGAGAGCACAGAAGATGGATTCCTGCAATAAGTCGAGACGACTTAACTGACTCTATCAGTAGAGTAAACTGGGACCAGAGCCAAAAAACCGGAGGAAAGGGGGAGGGGAGAGGAGAGAGAGGAAACTTTCCTTTCCTCTCTCTCCTCTCCCCTCCCCTCCCTTCATCTGTTTCGCTCTCAACCCAATTTTCGCGCGGCCCAAAGGAAAGGCTTGCTACACACGCTGTTCGACCACGTGCAGGTTGACTTTGTAGACTTTGTTTTAGTTCAAATAACACTCTCTTAAGGAGAGGTGAATTGATATATTTGTGTACAGTGTGTGTTTCTTTTTCTTTTCGTTTTGCAATTCTGCAAGGGTGGGGGATGGGGAAGGGGGTGTTGAGAGAAGGAATAGATAGGAAAGAGTCTTAGGTTAGTGTAGACTCATGTTTTATTACCTTTTGTTAGCTTCAGTCTACCATGCTGTTTATAATGAGGTCAGTTCTCTTGCATGATGGTAACCTCGATGTACTTGATGCCTTCTTTTTCTTTCGCATCATCGCCATATATTTCCAGAAACAGGCCATTACACGGATTCAGCTTGTTCTGGTAAATCATTTCTCTGCTAAAGCCTCCGTCCAGAGGAACAAAACAGGTTCCCCACCGGTCTGACAGGCTTAACTGGATCTCAAACCTTCCTGGGTAGTATTTCTCGGAAGGTTTTGGGAGAGTTACATCAGTACGACGACTGGTGGTTGGTCCACTGGCACCTTCCATGCCAAAGCAAGGAGCACTGCTTGGGTAGTTATTTTTATCAACGGTTAGTGCACCAATAAATCGACTGCCATCAGAAACAACAAAAGAAGGGTCACTTTCTCCTTGCCCGTATTTTGTCTCCAAGCCAACCGCCATCTTGATCACCAGGTTGTCATTCGCAGTGGTGGTCTTTGGAGGTATCAGGGGAACGATCATCAGCCGATAGTAGTTTCTCGGAGCGCTGAGGAATGTGAGGCTTCGAGCCGTGAGAGAATGGTGGTGATGGATGAAGGTTGCAGCTCTTGCAAGTTTCATGGGTGTGAAGTATCGGTAAAACAGGATCTAGATAATCATATAAGGAAATGAAAATATCAAACGTTTAGTACATACAAGTATGCAGCACTGAAACAGTACAAAATGGAAAGAAAAATTGATGTATTAACCAGTTGTCCCACAGCCCAAAGAAAATCCTCTTACGAAGCTAGCTAGCGCAAATCAACCAGAAGCTACATTGTCTATACTGAGATCAAAGGCATTCCGCTCTAGATTAAATCTGCGCTGGGTGTGATCTTGCCAATTGCATAACTTTTTTTGGGCAGGCTGGGTTCATAAGAACTTATAAGAAGCAAGTGAAATATTAAAATAGAGTTAACGTATTTGTTTTATGTTATTGAAAATTAAAATTCGATTGAAAGGGACTTTCGGTTTATTGATTACCGAGTGTTTGTGATTTCACACAAGTCGATCACCGGAAAAATCCGGAGCTTTTCACTTTTCAAACTTTCTTAAAGGTCTTGCTTTTCTTCTCAGCTCAGTTTTGAGTCGTTGTACAGTTCGAAAATAATCACTGAGTGTTACCAAGCGAAAACTTACGCCTAGAAAGTCGAAAGGTAATTTTTTTGTAATAATTGTAAACAGTTATAAGCTGCACACGGCAACTGAATCAGTATTAGTCAGGCCTGACCTGAATGCGACTAAGACCAGCTGTAAGACGGTCCTTTCCATTCTTAGAATTGTTGAATGAAAATCAGCAAAAACTGAGCTAACAACGCCGCCTTACAGATAAACGTCTGCTAATAGTCCTTACTATTCAGGTATTACTGTTATTATTCTGTAAGAAACTGAAGCTAACTGTAAACAAAGGAAGCTCCCCGGTGTTAAACGAAAACAAATCGATGGCATAAAATACCTGTGGCTGTTTATACTGCCTGTTTGGTTTATCTCCTCCATCTACCAACGCTACAGCAACAAAAATCAACAAAGCTGTTCTGATCATTGCTATCCGGCGGTCACGCTTCTTCAAATTTACGTTTCGGCAAACGGAAAATAATATAGAACAGATCGAAACAGAACAAAGTTGTCCAGTTGATCAATATGAACAAATATGCCGAGCTCAGTCTGCGAGGTCAATTCTATAAGGTTCGTTTGACTGTAGACACGTCATGCTAGCTAAACGATTAGCATCGCTCGTAATTTTTCGCGTTCGCCAGAGGACCATTAGCTCACCTTCTATTTATAACAGGCAAGAGAGGATGATTTAGATCGTGTTTGTCATAAACAATCTCAATAATTAAAAGAGACTCAGTAGAATTTACACTTAGCTCAGTCTTTTTCCTCTTTCTCCCGAGGAACTGACTTTCTTTAACGATCCTATTATTTTTTTTTTCGCGAACACTATTTCTAAAACACTGACATGGCACAGTATTCATAAAGAGAGAAATTAATTCAGTCCGTAATTAAACATTGCTACCTCATAGTGTCTCCTTGCTGCACGTGAATTTGCTTACTGTCAGTATTTTTAATTGTTCAACACTTCGACAGATAGTCACTGACAGCAAGGGAACAAACTCTTCCTCGTTGATATTTTCTCTTTTTACATCCGGCTGTCTTTTTAGGTTATATAGTTTATAAATTAAATGTATTTATAATTTTCCCCTCTCTAATTCCTCTATTTTTGTTTGTGTTTTTTGTGTGGAAGGCGTGGGGCGCCCCGCACGTGCTTATTAAAACTCACGCCCCTAAAGCCAGCGACACACTTGGCGATTTTATACACCGATCGCCGCGATCGGCGAAGATTGCGATTTTCGCCGATCGCTGAGATCGGCGTATAAAATCGCAAATATCGGCGATTAAATGCGCCGGCATTCGCCATGTGTGGCCGTTCCGCGATTTTCTGCGTTTATTGCTGCGGATCGCCAGTAAAGCCAACCCATCAGATTGGGCGATTTTATCACATGACTTTTTGAAACTGCCACATCGCCGCGATTGGCGAAAAAAATCGCCAACTGTGTCCGCATCAATCGGTGGCGAAAATCAGTTGCGATTTTCGCTGGCGATCAAATTCGCCGCGATCGGCGTATAAAATCGCCAGGTGTGTCGCTGGCTTAAGGTTAACTTTGACCGTGCAATACAGAAAATTTGTTTACACTGAATGTATGAGAATAATTGAAATTATAACTGATATACCCGCGCAACCCTTTACTTAATTGATTAACGTTTCTGATTTTTGCAGTTAGAGTAGACGTTTTTAGGGGAGTTGTTACCCTCTTCCCCTGGTAACAACGGCGTGGAAGACTAGTGTTGAGGAAATGGAGAAAAACAACTGATTCGAACATGACCCACTATACCACAAAATAGATGGTGTCTCTGCCTGCACCCCCCTTAACCCTTCCTCAACCTCAGCAGTAAAAAATGACCATGAGATTCAAACCTAACTTTTCTTGTTTATCTAGCAATGTTGACTCTTGCTGCTGGTTGAATATTTCTGTGTCAACTCAATTTTAAAGCCAATATTTTTTTTTTGTCGGCAGTCAGTTCTTGAGAAAGGTGGTACCCCCGACATGGTGGATCCTGTTCAAACAAATTTATTATGACAAGCACCCTTGGCGGCGGTCAGCGTTGAATTTATCATTCTCTCACAATCACGAGCCACTTAGGTGCAATAAGTGTGTTTTATAACAGACTTAAGATGACAACGATTCAGTAATCTGGGTATTTTAGCCAAAATTTTAATGACATATCAAGGACCACTAAAGAAAAAAAAAATACAGGCCAATCGCGTTAACAATAAAATTTCGACACGTCAATCAGCTATGTTCTGCGGACATTTTGAGGATTAACAAGCGACATTTTTTACAACAGAAGTCGAGTTACCGAGGTAAATTTGAGCCAAGCGAAAGTTAAAGCTTGTAAAGTTAGTTCGAGTTTGCGGGGAGTTCGAGTTAACTGAAAGTAAATGACTGAAAAAATGGGGTCAAATCCTAGGGGAAATTGGATTTTGTTTCTACCTGCTTAACCCTAAAAGATATGAGCAACAATGTTTCTCGTTTAATGATGACCTTTTATTCTCAGAATCTCAAAACGATTGAGAAATGCGGGATAGAGAGAGAAAGAAACGTGCAATGCAGAACGGCGAGTCGACAGTCGATGGCTCTCTCCATACACTCGTAGCCTCAATAAAATTATACCTAGTACAGTGAAACTTGTGTTAAGCGGTCACCCTCGATCGGGAATGGCTAGGTGACCGTTTAATACAGGTTGCAGAGAATAGCACGTCAATCACAATGAAACGACATTTTATGTAAGAATTTGTTCACTAAGTGTAAAGTTTATTCACAAAAGCCCTCAGAAAATCACTTACTTGGTTAAGAAACTGCAGTGATAAAATGGTGACAAAGGAGAACATGGTATAGAAACGGACTAATACAACATTAACGCCAAGATCCTAGAGTCGCGCGCAAATGACGTAAGCAATTATGCTCAGTAAGAATGCGCAATGCAATTCAATGGAATCACGCTTTATACAGGTTCGACTGTAATAATTGCTACGCAGGGAGATTTTTAACACAACGTTAAAAGTTGTTATTGTGTAACATAGCGGCCGGACAATTTTAATCTACTAGTTACAGATACTCGACGGTATTTTCCCCGGCCCGTTGCATCTGATGATACTTTTCGGAGATCCAAAGTGTTGTAGAATAATGCGAGCAATGCGTAACACGTTCCCAAATAGTGGCTCACTGTACGGAATCATCCCTCTGGACCTCCCAATTTGACACAGGGACACGTTCGAAAAGCCAGAGAACGATACTCAGCTCACGACAGACGCAATGAAACTTATTTTTCACAAAGACTCGATTACCAACCGTTGGCGATATGCAGCCTAACTTAAATGATATCTCCGGTATAAGCTATTTTCATGAGGTTGTTTACAGATTTTTTGCCAGCTTATCACGTTTAAGAATTTTCTTACTCTTGTGGTTGTAAACGTTTGTTTGTCGTTGTCACTTAATTATTCTAACCCTCAATGAAAGCTAGTTTTCTCTAACAGAAATATGAAGCAAATTTATTAAAATAAATTAGAGATCTAGCTGTTCCATCAGCTTTACATCTTTCAAGTTAATTTATTTAGGATAGTATCTTATAATTTTATTAATTATCCTGATCTACACACAGATCCGACTACAAATTGCTCCTGTAGTTGTTCAAGTGGTCTTTGCAAGGTTCACAGAACATTCACAACTTGAACCAAAACTGAACTTACAAACAAGCAAATGAAAAATCCGATCAGGTGTACTAAAACAACCAAAGAACTAAGAGAGAAATAATAGAAAAATCCGCAGACTCTGCTAAAAGTCGAACTGGTTCTGCTAAATTACAGCTTACTCAGTAAGTTTTGTGAGGATTAGAAACTTTACAAAATGAACACACTAAATCAATCTTATGTTAAATGGTTTTTAAGCGCCACTTACAACTATATCTTCTCAGTTCACGATTTTAACCAGCATATTTTAATTCAATTATAGTCAAAGAGCTTTAAATTGCAAGCTGTTCGTGAATTAAATCTCGTTTCAATTTTCCTCCTGGATGCTCACTTCAATGTACTTGATTCCTACTTTTTCGTTGTTTGCATCGGCGTAAATCTCCAGAAAAAGGCCATTGTGGGGGTTCAGCTTACGCTGGAAGGTCATCTCTCTGCTGAAGCCACCGTCGAGCGAGACAAAACAGGTTCCCCACCGGTCAGACAGGTTCAGCCAGGTTTCGAACCTTCCCGGGTAGTCAAATTGGGAAGGCTTCGGCAAATCCGAACCATAACGACGAGTTCCGAAAAAATTACTGCTGGATCCCTCGACGTTGACGCAAGGAGCAGCAGATCTATAAGTGTTCTTGTCGCGAATGTGAGCACCAATCAAGTGTTTACCGTCCGAAATGACATACGAAGGATCGCTTTCTCCCTGGCCAATCTCTTTGTCAGTTCCAACTGTCATTTTGACAACAAGGTTGGCATCTGAGGCGACGGTTCCCGCTGGAATGAGCGGGATCTTCATCAGGCGGGCGTAGTTTTGTGGTGCGCTCAAGAAGGTGAATTTTGTGGCGGTGACGGTATGTTGATGGTGAATAAAACTAGCGGCTCGCAAAAGCTTCATTGGTGTAAAGAGCTGGTAGTACTGAAGCCGCCCCTGAAAAAAAAAACATAGCTCTTGTTAACCTCGTTTTCTCGGCCCGTACTGTAAGTGACGGACCGAGTTTTTTCCGGGCCATAAATCAACGGGAAAAAGCGAGGGTACGTAGCTTACAGTACGGACCGAGAAAACGAAATTAGTAAGATATTTGTGATATCTCTGAGGTTAATCAGGCGCACGGGAAAGGAAACTATTTGAAGTTCAAATTTAGCGGGCCGTACAGTGAAATACGGCCCGCAAACTGAAAAGACCCGCAATCACAGCGCGTGTACTAACTGAGGGATATATTAAAAAATACAAAATCAACTGAGGCGTTAAAGTAGATTTCGGACGGCAAAACTCATGTTTCAAAATCCTATGACTGTGGCAAGCAGGCGTATGACACGACCAACGTACGTTACAGAAATCGCTTCCGACAGTCGTAAGCAAAAGTTGTACAGTCTAGATCGGCCTTTACACTTGACTTATAACAGATATTTTTCAGTTATTAGTTTCTCAACGAGGAGCCGTTGCTAACAGCTGCCAAACACCAATCATGATTATGCGGGCCGGCCGGTACTCACATCCGCTCCTTCATCTAACAAGCAGGGTATAGACTACAAGAAAGGTATTTCTTGTAGGCAGTTTACAAGTCATAAAGAGGTGAACTTGACAGTAGATGAAACAAACAAACAAACAAACAAACAAACAAATAAATAAATAAATAAATAAATAAATAACGTTTCTTAAGTGTCAATGTAACAAGCGCAGAGCGTTACTCAAACTGGAAGTTTGAAATTAAGAAGAGAAGCCGGAGTAAAACCTCGGCCAAACCGGCTCAACTCACATCACATATCACGCGTGCCCGGGAATCGAACTTCAGGCCAAATTGGTGGGAGGCGTGTACTCTCACCACTGTATCATCCCTGCTCCCAAGATAAGAGGAAGATCTTTGCCTCGGTCACAGATGTCTTAAACCTTGCTGGTAGCCAGGGCCTTTTGTTGTATGAGATTCATACAAGTTTCTACGTTGAAGCGAATTAACTCACGCGCGAGAAAAAGAATGCCCTTTTTTCTTCTTGTTTTCTTGGCAACGCAGCGACACACTTCCGGATTAGCTCCTCTGAGGAACAAAGATTAATCCACTTCACTCTCTAAACCGTGCAAAATGGCATGCTGTAAGCGAGAAAACCTAAGGTGGTATATATTAGACATTTTCAGTTTCTGTTCGTTAAGTGTAGAATGGGTTTTCTTTGCTAGCTCTTGTGAGCACTGATGATCACTCAATTCCCAGCTATTTGTCAACACAGTCGCCGAACACTAGTTACAAGTCATTTCTAAGCTACTGAGGTTCCTAAACCAACACTTCTCTCCATATTTTGATCTTTTTCTCGACTAAAAGACAAACCTGTGCGGAGGGTCTGCCGTCTGTACCTCAAAACGTTAACCGAGTATATCAATTTGCATGTTTTGATTGGTCCTAAAAGGGATCACCGTATTCCTCCTGAAGGGCAAAATAGTCAAAACCTACCCCCTTTTGAACACCTCATTTCACGATATAGCGTGAACCCTGAGTTGTGTCCTGTTCAACGAATTCTACGCTGCAAATTAAACCGCCATCAGTTGTCATTTACCTGTGAATTAGCCGAAGATTGGTGTATTGTAAGCAAGACAATTAAAACGGCAATCGGTGACATGATGCGAAGGATGTTTCCTGTCTTTTGCTCTTGGCTAGAAACAAAGACAATGCTTGCCCTCATCAAATCTAATCGTGACGGTGTACGCAAAGCTAGAGAGGCATACCTCATCGACAGAGGTCAAACTCTTGAACCCTTAGGTCTAAATAGGAGAGATGAGACCATTTTTCCAGTCTTTTATTCTCCTTTTTTATGTTACTTTCTCAAATTTCTTATTGTCACGTTTTTTGTTTTGTTTTCTACGTTTGCAACATCAGTAAAAGAGCGTTTTTCACACACGTGACCCTATTTCCATATCGTCATGACGACCGACTTTGTCCGCCATGTTGGTGTTGCATCGTAGTAGCGATTCAGTCTTCTGTGAATCAGCAGCGCTGGAGCATATTGTAAGGTTTTTTGACGTTTTCAGCCAAAGAAATTAGTCGTTTTCATCATGGTCCTTTGCAACATTGTCGGTTATGGCAATAAATCAGGGAAGAAGCGACCCTATGCTGAAAAATGTGGCTTTTTTTCGTGTTCCACGGCGCGTGTTGTTTTCAGTCAAGGAGAACACAGAAGGTGGATTTCTGCCATAAGTCGAGACTATTTAGAGTAAACTGGGACGAGAGCCAAAAAACCGGGGGAAGGAGAGAGGGGAGAGGACTCAGAGGAAAGAGAGAAAACTTCCATTTCCTCTCTCTCCTCTCCCCTCCCCTCCTCCGTTTCGCTCTCAACCCAGTTTTCGCGCGGCCAAAAAGCGAAAAATGCGCAAAATCGCAAAAAAAAAAAAGGCTTACAACGCAGGCTGTTTGACCACGTGCAGGGCGACTTTGTAGACATTTTTTAGTTCAAAGAACACTCTCTTAAGGACAGATGGATTGATATATTTGTGTACAGTGTGTGTTTCTTTTTCTTTTCGTTTTGCAATTATGCAAGGGTGGGGATGGGGAAGGGGGTGTTGAGATATGGAATAGATAGGAAAGAGGCTTCTGTGGGGTAAACTCAGGTTTTATTGGCTTTTGTTAGCTTCAGTCTACCATGCTGTTTACAATGAGGTCAGTTCTCTTGTATGATGGTAACCTCGATGTACTTGATGCCTTCCTTTTCCTTCGCTTCATCAGCATAAATTTCCAGAAACAGGCCATTACGCGGATTCAGCTTGTTCTGGTAAATCATTTCTCTGCTAAAGCCTCCATCCAGAGGAACAAAACAGGTTCCCCACCGGTCTGACAGGCTTAACTGGATCTCAAACCTTCCTGGGTAGTATTTCTCGGAAGGTTTTGGGAGAGTTACATCAGTACGACGACTGGTGGTTGGTCCACTGGCACCTTCCATGCCAAAGCAAGGAGCACTGCTTGGGTAGTTATTTTTATCAAGGGTTAGTGCACCAATAAATCGACTGCCATCAGAAACAACAAAAGAAGGGTCACTTTCTCCTTGCCCGTACTTTGTCTCCAAGCCAACCGCCATCTTGATCACCAGGTTGTCATTCGCAGTGGTGGTCTTTGGAGGTATCAGAGGAACGATCATCAGCCGATAGTTGTTTCTCGGAGCGCTGAGGAACGTGAGGCTTCGAGCCGTGAGAGAATGGTGGTGATGGATGAAGGTTGCAGCTCTTGCAAGTTTCATGGGTGTGAAGTATCGGTAAAACAGGATCTAGATAATCATATAAGGAAATGAAAATATCAAACGTTTAGTACATACAAGTATGCAGCACTGAAACAGTACAAAATGGAAAGCCTGAAAAATTGATGTAATAACCAGTTGTCCCACAGCCCAAAGAAAATCCTCTTACGAAGCTAGCTAGCGCAAATCAACCAGAAGCTACATTGTCTATACTGAGGTCAAAGGCATTCCGCTCTAGATTAAATCTGCGCTGAGTGTGATCTTGCCAATTGCATAACTTTTCTTGGGCAGGCTAGGTTCATAAGAAGTTATAAGAAGGAAGTGAAATATTAAAATAGAGTTAACGTATTTGTTTTGTGTTATTGATAATTAAAATTCGATTGAAAGAGACTTTCGGTTTATTGATTACCAAGTGTTCGTGATTTCACACAAGTCGACCACGGGAAAAATCCGGAGCTTTTCACTTTTCAAACTTTCTTAAAGGTCTCATGTGCTTTTCTTCTCAGCTTTTGAGTCGTTGTACAGTTTCGAAAATAATAACTGAGTCAGTTACCAAGCAAAAATTATGCCTTGAAAGTCGAAAGGTACTTTTTTGTAATAATTGTAAACAGTTACCAGCTGCGCACGGCAATTGAATCAGTATTAGCTAAGCTACATGTACCTAAATGCGACTAAGACAGTCCTTTCCATTCTTGGGATTGTTGAATGAAAATCAGTCAAAAACGCGCGCGGAACACTGAGTTAACAGCGCCGCTTTACAGACAAACGTCTGCTAATAGTTCGTACTATTCAGGTATTACTGTCATTATTCTGTAACAAACTGAAGCTAACTGTAAACAAAGAAAGCTCCCCGGTGTTAAACGAAAACAAATCGATGGCATAAAGTACCTGTGGCTGTTTATACTGCCTGTTTGGTTTATCTCCTCCATCTACCAACGCTACAGCAACAAAAATTAACAAAGCTGTTCTGATCATTGCTATGCGGCGGTCACGCTTCTTCAAATTAATTTACGTTTCGGCAACGGAAGATAATATAGAACAGATCAAAACAGAACAAAGTTGTCCTGTTGATCAATATGAACAAATATGCCGAGCTCAGTGTGCGAGGTCAATTCTATTAGGTTCGTTAGACTGTAGACACGTCATGCTAGTTAAAAGATTAGCATCGCTCGTAATTTTTCGCGTTCGCCAGAGAACTATTAGCTCACTTTCTATTTAGATTATGTTTGTCATAGACATTGAATCTCAATAATTAAGAGGGGCTCTAGAATTAAACAAAAGAGGCGCTTTTTTAAGACCAATATTGTACATTACTTAGCTCATTTTTTCCTCTTTCTCCCGAGGAACTGACTTTCTTTAACGATCCTATTTTTTTTTTGCGAACACTATTTCTAAAACACTGACATGGTACAGTATTCATAACGACAGAAATTAATAGGCCTTATCACGGTTTTCGACGCGCTCTTGACGGGTAGGCAAACAGGCTTGAAATAACAGTGTTTGTATGGAAATCCGATGTCAAATAATTTTCATAAAACATCGCTTCTGGATTTTAGGAACAAAATTGGAGGGATGTAGCTGTGACAGAAAGCGTCCAGTCGTGTTTTGAACTTTCCATACATTTCCCTGTATTTTTTCCCGCGAACTATTTTTAGTAGCAGCTCACGGCTGGTGCTCTTACAGACAAATATATGGAAAGTTCAAAACACGATTGGACGGTTTCTGTCACAGCTACATCCCTCTAATTTTGTTCCTAAAATCCTTTTTCTAGTGCCAAAAGTTTCCAATTCATGAATTTTTCAGAAATGATGTTTTATGAAAATTATTTGACATCGGATTTCCATACAAACAGTGTTATTTCAAGCCTGTTTCCCTACCCGTCAAAATGGCGTCCAAAACCGTGATGAGGCCTATTCCGTCCGTAATTAAACATTGGTGTCTCCTTGCTGTACATGAGTTTGCTTACGGTCAGCATAGTTAATTGTTCAACACTGCAACAGATAGTCACTGACAGCAAGGGAACAAACTCTTTCTCCTTGATGTTTTCAGTATATACATCCGGACGTCTGTTTACATAGTCAGTTATAAGCTCAATGTATTTTATAATTTTTTCCTCCTCTTATTCCTCTATTTTTGTTTGTGATTTTTTGTGTGGATCGAAGACGTGGGGCGCCCCGCACGAACTCATTAAAACTCACGCCCCTAAGGTTAAGGCAACGTTTACATGGAGAAACGTTGTCCCGGGAAAGAGGGTCACCAGCCTAGTCAACTTCAGCGAGCGTTTATATGAGAAAAAAGTTGACACCTTTGCCCGAGCCAACAGCGCTCGCGCATGCTCTGATTGTCTCGCCTTGACGGAGTTGACCCGGCTGGGCGAGCCAAAGTGTTTATAATATGGAGAAAAGTTGGCCCGGCTAGGAGGGTGACCCTACCATCGAAAAAGGGTGACCCGGCTCGGTGGGTCACCCTTCCAGCCGAGCCAGCTTTTTGTTTCTCATGTAAACGGTTCGCCAAGTTTTGTAAGGAAATGTAGGAAACGTTGGCTCGCCCAGGGTAGCTCGGGTAGGCGAGTGACCCTTTTAGCCGGGACAACTTTTCCCCATATAAACGGGGCCTAACTTCGACCGTGCACGGCAGAATATTTGTTTAAACTGAATGAAAATCAATAATATAATATACCCGCGAAAACCTACTTGCAAATATTAAACCCCTTTCATTTTCCCAGTTACAGTAGACGTTTTTAGGGGAGTTGTTACCGGCCTTCTCTAAAAACACCGTGCGTGGGAGACTGAGTTAGCCTGCGAACGGAGACCTATTTCTGGTTGTCGCTACTCTCCGCCTGAGTGAAAATGAACAAATGATATGACTTGCTCTAGAAAGACTCCAAAAATTCCCGGGAAACAAACAACAGGTTGTCCATATATTTTATTCTGTACCGGAAATTTAGGTTGAATAGATCGCGACCTTTTTAATTTGGAAAACACATCCGGTAGTAATTTTGATTGGTCGATGGAAACAATGGTCCCTTGACGTTCTTGACAAAAAAGACACATAGAGACCCCGTGAACAAATCTGTTTGCCTGTGTACAACTGGCCGCTGTCCACCCGTGCCAGGGAACTTTTGTTACCCAGCGTGCTGTTCGAACGCACAATGTGTCCATGGCGTTCTGGCCGCGGGTCTTTTGAAATTTCAGAAGCGAGCTGACTTGAAGAAAATCTTTCTAGAGAAAGTGTGATAGGGCTTCAATTGAGTCGGAAATGCGCTGGAAGGATAGGTATTCATCTCTACTTTGATTGTATGAAGGAATTGGGACACTAGGGATGATTTCAACGGATTTATTTCGTTACACGCTTCGAGCATGGCTGAAATAGAGTTCGGCCTTTCGTTACACTTAACAATGGAAACCCGAATGACGCTTACTCGCCGAAATCGCTGCGAATCGGCTTGAAAAGCTGGTGAATGACAAAGAATACAAGAAGAAACAGGGTAAGTTGACTTTATTGTCAAAACACTATTATTTTCTACCATTTAACACAAATCCGTTTTATTCCCATACAAATCCTTATAATTCAACGGTTCTCTGAAATTGAGCTTGGGCTGCCTGTGGACTAGTCGAGATTTTTGTGGCTTTAGTCTTATTGAGGGCACATTCATGAGCGGCCGGTAAAAGCGCAAGATAGAAAACTTTTAAATGCAGAGGTCCACACAACGCAGGAATTAAACTTGCTGGTAATTTTGCCGGATCTCTCTTGTGAAAGACCTCGTGTCAGGCGTCACTTGAACGTGAAAATACAAAACTGAATGCAAGGCTGGCACTACGGCAAAGGGCAGATTTATTAGTGGCCAATATTTCGACTAATAGAATTAGTCTTCCTCAGGGCCAGAGCTATACTGAAGGAAAATATAATAACGGCTCCTTAAATTCAAGTTTGAAAAATACATGGAAAAACATGATTGGCTAACACATGATATGATGACAGCGTACTTGTAAATATGAGATAACAAAAATATACTAACGGCTCCTAAAATTAAAATTTGAAAAAATACATGCAAAAAATGATTGGCTAATACATGACATGAAGACAGCGTACTTGTAAATATGAGATAACAAAAATATAGAAGTGTATAATCAAGGTTCAGCGTTCGTTTTTCGCAAGATAGTTTGCGGCGTAATGTGGTCCAGAGATTTAAAGAGAGAAAGAAGAAAAGAAGGAAAAGAAAGAAAGAAAGAAAGAAAGGAAGGAAGGAAGAAAGAAAACTACGGTTGAGGCGGCTGCGTAAAGCCAAGAACTTCACGAGCAAACAAACACTTCAAGAATCTACATATTCTTTGTCTTTTAATTGTTTGGTTATTTACAGAAGTAGAAAATCGTGAATCACTTCAAAGTTTTAAAGTTATGTTATAGATGGTATCAGTTCGTTTCGCTACATTTTAAAATTACATGTATTCTAAAATTTGCGCTCAATTTACTCTTCAACAGACGTTGTGAGACACAGTTTGTGAAAATATCAATCGAAGTGTGCGTTTCTCAACGATTCTTTTCAAATCTAATTTTCTGCGAAAGTTCGCCTAGCTACTCATTATAGTGACTGCCATTTTATGACGCGTGTCCGGGAATCGAACCCAGGCCAAATTGGTGGGAGGCGAGTGCTCTCACCACCTAACCATCGCTGCTCCCACGAGGAAGATCTTTGCCTCGGTCGTGATGTCTTAAAACCTGTTGGGAGCCAAGGCCTTTTGTTTTATGAGATTCATGCAAGTTTCTACTTTGAAGCGAATTAACTCACACGCGGGACAAAAATTGCCCTTGTTCTTCTTGTTGTCTTGGCAACTCAGCGACGTACTCCTGGATCCTGGCCAAGCTCCTCAGAGGAGCAAAGGTTAATCCACTTCACTCTCTAAACCGTGAAAAATGGCATGCTGTTAGCGAGGAAACCTAAGGTGGCATATATTTGATATTTTCAGTTTCTGTTCGATACTGTATAGAATTGGTTTTCTTTGCTAGCTCTTGTAAGCACTGATGATCACTCAATTCTCAGCTATTTGTCAACATATTCGCCGAACATTTACAAGTCATTTCTAAGCTACTGCGGTTCCTAAACCAACACCTCTCTCCATATTTTGATATTTTTCTCGACTATAAGGCAAACCTGTGCGGGGGGTCTCCCATATTTTGAACACCTCATTTCACTATATAGCGGGATGCTTGAGTTGTATCCTTTTCAAAAATTCTACGCTGCAAATTAAACCATTAGTTGTCATTTACCTGTGAATTAGCTGAAGATTGGTGTATTGTAAGCAAGACAATTAACACGGCAATCGGTGACATGATGCGAAGGATGTTTCCTGTCTTTCGCTCTTGGCTAGAAACAAAGACAAGGCTTGCACTCATCAAATCTAATCGAGGAGAGAGGTATACCTTATCGACAGAGGTCAAACCCTTGAACCTTTGGGTCTAAATAGGAGAGATGAGACCATTTTTCCAGTCTTTTATCCTCCTATGTTATGTTACTCTCTCAAATTTCTTATTATTACGCTTTTTTGTTTCGTTTTCTGCGTTGGAACGTCAGCTAAAGAGCATTTTTCACACACGTGACCCTATTTCTATATCGTCATGACGACGGACTTTGTCCGCCATACTTTTTGTTCCATCGTAGTGGCGATTGCCGGTCTTGTGTGAATCAGCAGCGCGGGAGCATATTGTACGGTTTTTTGACGTTTTCAGGAAAGAAATTAGTCGTTTTCATCATGGTCCTTTGCCATATTGTCGGTTATGGCAATAAATCAGGAACGAAGCGGCCCAATGCTGAAAAATGTGGCTTTTTTTCGTGTTCCACGGTGCGTGTTGTTTTCAGTCAATGAGAGCACAGAAAGTGGATTCCTGCAAGAAGTCGAGCCGACTTAACTATCTCTATGTAGAGTAAACTGGGACGAGAGCCAAAAACCCGGAGGAAGGGGAGAGGGGAGAGGACAGATAGGAAACTTCCATTTCCTCCGTCTCCTCTCCCCTCCCCTTCTCCGTTTTCGCTCTCAATCCAATTTTCGCCTGGCCAAAAGGAAACGCTATTACACACGCTATTCGACCTGCACGTGCAGGGCGACTTTGTAGACTTTGTTTTAGTTAAAAGAACACTCTCTTAAGAAAAGGTGGATTGATATATTTGTGTACAGTGTGCGTTTCTTTTTCTTTTCGTTTTGCAATTATGCAAGGGTGGGGGTGGGGAAGGGGGTGTTGAGAGAAGGAATAGATAGGAAAGAGGCTTAAGTTGGTGTAGACTCATGTTTTATTAATTCGCTTTTAATTGCTAGCTTCAGTCTACCATACTCTTTACAATGAGGTCAGTTCTCTTTCAGGATGTTAACCTCGATGTACTTGATTCCTTCTTTCTCTTTGGCATGATTGCCATAAATTTCCAGAAACAGGCCATTACGCGGATTCAGCTTGTTCTGGTAAATCATTTCTCTGCTAAAGCCTCCGTCCAGAGCAACAAAACAGGTTCCCTACCGGTCTGACAGGCTTAACTGGATCTCAAACCTTCCTGGATAGTACTTTTCCGAAAGTTTGGGGCGATTTTTACCAGTGTAGTAGTGACTGTTCATGGTTGGCCCACTGCCTCCTTCGATGCCATAGCAAGGAGCATCACTCCCGTAGTCACGTTTATCATTGGTTATTGCGCCAATAAATCGACTGCCATCAGAAACAACAAAGGAAGGATCACTATCTTCTTGGCCGTACTTTGTCTCCAAACCAACCGCCATCTTAATCACCAGGTTGTCATTCGCAGTGGTGATCTTTGGAGGTATCAGGGGGACGATCATCAGCCGGTACCAGTCTTTCGGAGCGCTGAGGAATGTGAGGCTTCGAGCCGTGAGAGAATGGTGGTGATGGATGAAGGTTGCAGCTCTTGCAAGTTTCATGGGTGTGAAGTATCGGTAAAACAGGATCTAGATACGTGATACAAGGTTTAGTAAATATCACGTTTAGTAAGTATCACGTTTAGTAAGTATCACGTTTAGTAAATATCAAGTACTGAAAAAGTACAAAATGGAAAGAAAAATTGATGTAAAACGTCCTATCAAGATGCCAGCTTTATTTACAGTATCGTTCATAGGCCTATAAATTAAATTAATTAAATTTGCGCTGGGTGTCGATCTCGCCAATTGTAGCTATCTATCGACAATATAGGTTCATAAGAAACAAGGGAAGTATTAAAATAGAGTTGACGAATTTTTTTGTGTGATTGAAAATTAACATTTGATTACAATGGACTTTCGGTTTGTTGATTTTCGAGAGTTCATTTGACACAAGTCGACCACGGAAAAAATCTGGAGAGTGTGTGTGTGTGTTTTAATTAATTGATCTTTTTAAACTTTCTTTAAGGTCTCGCTTTTCTTTTTGGCTTTGAATCGTTGTACAGTTTCGAAAATTGTCATTATTGCCCAGTGAAAACTTACGCCCAGAAAGACGAAAGGTATAATGTTTACTAATCATTGAAACTGTTACCAGCTGAGCTGCGCGCGGGAATTGAATCAAATTATTAGTCAAACTAATTATATAGTCCCTTTTATCCTTGGGAATGTTGAATCGAAATAAAAACAGAAACTGAGATAACGCCGCTCTGCCTGCAGATCACTGGCATTAAATACCTGTGGCTGTTTATGTGGCCTGTTTGGTTCACCTCTTGGAAGGCCGCCCTCCGCCAACGCTACAGCAACTAAAATCAAGAAAGCTGTTCTTATCATTGCTATACGGTCACGCTTCTTCAACTTTACGTTTCGGCAAAGGAAAATAATAAAGAACAGATCGAAACAGAACAGTTGTCCAGTTGATCAATATGAGCAAATATGCAGCCGAGAGCTCAGCTTCTGAGGTCGATAGCTTTGTTACACTATGTACACGTCATGTTAATCGCATAAGGATTAGCATCGCTCGTAATTTTTCGCGTTCGCCAGAGGACTATTAGCTCATGCTCTAATAAGATTGTGTTGATTATAAATATTGAATCTCAATAAAAGGAACTCTAAAAATTTAAACAAAAGAAAACTTTTTGAGACGAATATTGTATACTACTTCACTCAATTTTAGTCGTCTTTTTCTTGAGGAACTGACTTTCTTTAACGATCGTAATTTTTTTTTCGCGAACACTATATCTTAAACAAGTTAACACAATAGTCACAATATTCATAAAGATAGAAATTAATTCAGTTTGTAAATAAACATTGCCCTCAGTTTACGATGTCGCCTTTGTTGCACGTAGTTTTCTCAGTTTAATCGACTGACATTATCAGTAGCTATCAGTGAACCAGTAAACATTTTCCTTCCCGGGGGCAATGGCTGATTTGGTGATTTTCAGTATTGATTCGGTAGTCTCGAAGTCTCGTCCTTTGCCGTCAGGTTGTCATTTTTTGTCGTGCAAAGGAATATATGTATGCGGTTACAATTGATTGATTCGTTTTTCACAGATCATGAATATTTTTTACCCTGTCAGGGTAGTTAATTATTTCAACACTGCGACAGATATCACTGACAGTCAGTAACTCTTCCACCTTTTTTTCTCGTTTTACATCCGTCTTCTTTGATTATAGTTTTATAGATTTAACATATTTTGTATTTTTCCTTCCCTAATTCCTCTATTTTTGTGTGGCGGTCGTGGGGCGCCCCGCACGTGCTTATTAAAACTCACGCCCCCAGGGTTAACTGAGTTTGATCATGCTATGCATAATATTTTTAAGTAATTATAAAGTAAGTGAGAATTAAATATCTGATATACCACCGAAATCAAAGAAATATTACCTGAAGCAAGAGAAAGATATAAAACCCATTCACCGCGGTTCCTATTATTATTGTTATTCCAGTTACTGTTGCGTCAAGATAATTGATAAACTCTCATTTTGTCGGTAAATGTTTCCTGCTGCATCAAAATGACAAAAAATATGAGCAGCAATGTTTAAGACCCTATTATTCTCAGAATATTAAAAAGAGTGAAAAATCCCGGGGAAGTCCTCCCCTATATAGGCTGGTTTTCACTAGGACATAAGCATAATGGTAAGAAAAAGGATGAACAAGCGAGAACACTAGCTACATAACCATACGGACAGACGCACGCGCATAAGCCCCCCAGGGGAGTGGGGTACTTGACCCGTTTTTGGGTATAGGGGTGCCGCTGGGGATTTGAAATCCTGACCCTGTTTAAGACGAAAATAACCTTAAATACCTACCCTGTGTAGGACAACGCTCTATATTTTAATACCTTATTAGGATAAAGGACAACATCTAGCTCTTGTTTTACACAAGTGTTTATTGGCAATCATAAGTAGTTACATTTAAAGGCCCACTGTCACTTACCGGTCGTGATGTTCCACGCATTGTTCAAAACGCGAACGCCAATCACAACAGATAAAATAATACATTACCTAGAAGTGATGGCCAACAGCGGTGAACCTAAGGTGGAAACTTAATTCACGTGAAGCATTGTTCACTAAAATAAATACAGACTAACGTCTCTGATTTCGGATTGCCAAATGCTCGACGAAAGTCTTGCAACCATACCCTATCTAGGACGGGTCCAGGACAGACTCGCTTTAAATTGTTCAGGGCAGAGGGGCCAAATCCAGCGGCACGTCCCCATATAGCCCATATAGGGAAGTACCGCCTCTCCCGGGAGAATACCACTTCTTGACGGAATTCTCTTTAGCAGCTCCCCTCGATGTAAACTGAAGATGGCGGACGAAACGGTTGACTGCCCTTCACTTATGTTGCAGCCGTTCTCATTACGGAAAACTGCGCATCGTAAGCATAAGCACAAGACGTTTGTTCTTCCAATGCTTGGTTCGTAGCTATTAGGGACTTTAAGATACGGCGACTACGGACTACGGACTACGGTTGGACGCAAGGTTTTCTTGCTATGGAGGACTGGGCCGAATACACAACAGTGGTGCGAAAATACGAAGTTAAGATCGCAGACTACAGACACCGGACTACGAACAAAGCGCGAAGTAAACTCAAGAAAAAAACTCGCTTACTTTTTTCATATTTTGCGTCCAGAATGTCTTTTGAAAAGGTTCGAGATGCCCTGGTTTACTCTTTAGTGGACGAAATAATCGACGAAGAAGAATTCGTACTTCTGTTTGATGCCTATAAGTCAGTAAATCTATCATATCCATACTGGGAGTACGATTGTTTTTGTCTCGACTCCTTTGACTCAAGTGAATGTTTAACTGAGTTCAGAGTGAACAAGGAAGATCTTCCTCGTTTAGCCGAGATTCTTGGGGTTCCTCCACAGTTCAGGTGCTCTGTAGACGCTGCAAGTCAAAATTTAATGCACACGTTAGACAGGTTAGATACTACTTCAATCATAATTTCCTTGCAAATACTTTGGTAAAAGATAAAAAGGCTGTGTACTTACATTTCCACTTGGGGAGAAGTCATTTTTGCCTACAAAATGCAAAGAGCGTGTTTCACTCGCAAGTTTTGTTTCTCATGTAAATAAAAGTAAACACAAATTGGCGGTCAAAATCAGTAAACACGACTTAGCCGTAAATTTTTTCGCTTTTTGGAGTTCAAAAGCGCTTGAAATTGCTAAATATCTGCTTTTTGGTGTTCGTGATAGAAAGCATCAAGCCCTCAGACCATATTCTAACGCAACCTTTCTTTTCTCATACAATAATTTATAACTCTGTACTCACCTTGATCGCAGTACGTGAAATTCCTCGCCTATACACACCGTCGCCAGCTTACGACGGTGAGAAGCGAGAGCACACTTGTCTCGTCCCAGTCCTAATTTTCGTCTCGTCCGTAGTCCGTAGTCCGTAGTCGCCGTATCTTAAAGTCCCTATTGTCCATAAGGGTACAGACCGGATAGAAATGACGTCAGATGTAACGCGCGCGCTTTCTCAAAGGAAAGTAAAGCCGATTCTGCTTGTACTTTCTCCTTGTTGTTCGAAAAAAACAAATCGATGGCAGTTTTCTATGGTCTATACTCTTATTAACTATAAAATGACGTCATAACATATTGAAAACTTGGCAGTTCCACAGGAGTTTTGAATATTTTATGGCTTCATTTTATGGTCTATTTAACAATTTTTACACAATAGAGCGTTGAATATGAGATGATAGATAGTCAACAATGCGCGTACGATACGATCAATGTGATAAGTAATATCAAACACGAGAAAGCGTGTTTCATCAGATATCCAAACACTGAGAAGTAGGTTGAAAAAACGAGGCGTAGCCGAGTTTTTTTAAACGACTTCGAGGTGTTTGGATGTCTGATGAAACACACTTTCGAGTGTTTGATATGGCTTCTCAAATGATCAATAATTCTTGGAGAAATTCAAGGCTAAAGTTGGCAAAATCTTATGGTAATTAGGATCACATATCCAAACCACGGTCACAGTAGTGATTTTCTTTGCTTTCTTTTGAAAAATTATTATTGAGTTTGGGAACTGTATTTAGACGCGCGTAGTTCCGCGTTGGCTATAATCATTTTCTTTCCAAAAAGTGCGAGTGTAATAATTGTTTTATCATGAATGAATGAATGAATGAATGAATGAAGTCTTTTAATTATTGAAAAAATCAGACTCAGCAGAGTCTCATATAAGCGATCAAGAAATATTACTAGATCTTGCTGATTTCGCTGGTCTCTATTTCCTTGGACATGGTATAATGGGTATAATCAAAATAGGTATAACCATGGTATGATCAAATCTCCGGAATTGCATTATACAATGATCCAGTTTTTAATAAAAGGGTAAAGACCATAGAAAACTGCCGTCAATTTTTTGATTAGCATACTCTTGCAATCACCTAGAAGAATGACTTTCACGGGGGAGGGGGGGGGGGAGGATGGGGCTGAGGGGAGAGGAGAATAGGCAAAGCGAAGAACCGGACGCTAGCGAGAAAATGATCTTTGTTTTGGGAACAGATAATATTCGGGAACAAATACCTGCGCATATTTTCGCACCAAAGAAAGTTATTGTTTATCTGCCAAGGATTACAAATAATCAGTCGGGAATATATCTGTCCAAAGATTGGAGAAACATACTTCTAAATGTCAACACATTGACATACGTGGCGTATGCAAATAAGGTCACGTGGCGTATTACGACCGCAACATTCCATGAAACTTTTGATCAAAAATGGCACCACTTTCTAATGCCTCCTCGAGGCTGCCTGTAGTTTTATAACCTTGCGGCTATTAGGGACTTTATTTCTGTGCTTGGACCTTTTTAAACATTCCCTCAATTATGAAAAATAAAGGGCTAATTTTACTTTGAAGGGACTGTGGACTAGTGAAAATAGCCGTTTATTTTCAAAATTAAGGGAACATTTAAAGTCCCGAGAGCAGAAATGAAGTGCCTAATACTGAAAAAGGGCAGCCTCCAGGAGGCAATAAACAGTGATGCCAAATGCTTTTCATGAAAGTAGCGGCTACAACCTGGCCCGTGACCAAATTTACATAGTTCGTATATGTCAATATGTTGACATTTGCAAGCATTTTAGGTTTCCTAAGTCTTACGATGTTATGGCTAAGTCTTTAGAAGATAGACCACCCCCTTGCTTTTTCGATCAAATATATAACTAGACACCCATGCCTTACTTTTCTTGAATATAGGACTGTCGTGATCCAAACTCTTAACATTACCCGTAATATTATTAATTGTTACAATTTTTCTATACTTTCCAAAAATTAAAAAATTCCATAAGACTTTTTCTTCAAAATTATCAAATAGTTTGAATGGACATAAATGTTCCTGGAAATATTTTGAAGATTGTTCAAAGAGTTTCTTAAAGGGGAAGTAGCATGGGGTTTTTGGTATCTTTTGTTAAAAATGATGAAATAAGACCTTCAATCAGCTGCCAAATAAATCTAGAATGACGAGAGGAAAGAAATCAACTCAATTCTTGAAAGGAACAACTCGTGATCTGTTCTAGCGCATTTTGGAAACAAAAATGCGAGAACTCGAAAAACATTAGCCTAACCATGATTTTTTAAGTTTCAATCCATACCGACCAACTCTGTCTCTGGCCAAAAGCACTAATCGACAGTTTTATTGCACTGGGGGATAATTTATAACAAACTTGATAATTATTTCTTTGTTTCTGCTGACAGACAAGCATGTTTTTGTTTTGAAATGACAGCAAATTTGCGTGATACTTAATCCCCTTTAAGTAGCTCCAAATGATTTTCGAAGCTTTGTAACTGTATGAACGATATCCTTCGCAATGAATTGTTTTCCCTCCCATTTGTGGAGTATAACTTCAACCTCACAGCCGACAGGTCTAATAAACAAAATAATTGGCCAAAACAAATCGACTGTTTCGACCGCATGAAGGACGAAGTTTTAGAATTTTTTAAGTTCAAAGAAGACTCTCTAAGGGAGAGGCGGAGTGATGTGTTGGTGTACAGTGTGTGTGATTGTGTGTTTCGTTCATTTTCATTTCGTAATTCTGCAAGAAGAGGTGGGGGGGTGGGGGATTGAGAGACGGAGAAGGTAGGAAAGAAGCTTTTAAAATTTGGTGTAGACTCGTGTTTTATTAGCTTCTGTTAGCTTAAGTCTACCATCCTGTTTACAATGAGGTCAGTTCTCTTGAAAGATGGTAACCTCGATGTACTTGATTCCTTCTTTTTCCTTCGCTTCATCAGCATAAATTTCCAGAAACAGGCCATTACGCGGATTCAGCTTGTTCTGGTAAATCATTTCTCTGCTAAAGCCTCCGTCCAGAGGAACAAAACAGGTTCCCCACCGGTCTGACAGGCTCAACTGGATCTCAAACCTTCCTGGGTAGTATTTCTCGGAAGGTTTGGGGAGACTAACATCAGTACGGCGACTGTTCATTGTTGGTCCACTGGCACCTTCCATGCCAATGCAGGGTGCTGTGCTTAGGTAGTTATTTTTATCAAGGGTTAGTGCGCCAATAAATTGACTGCCATCAGAAACAACAAAAGAAGGGTCGCTTTCTCCTTGCCCGTACTTTCTCTCCAAACCAGCCGCCATTTTAATCACCAGGTTGTCATTCGCAGTGGTGATCTTTGGAGGTATTAGGGGCACGATCATCAGCCGGTAGTAGTTTCTCGGAGCGCTGAGGAAGGTGAGGCTTCGAGTCGTGAGAGAATGGTGGTGATGAATGAAGGTTGCAGCTCTTGCAAGTTTCATGGGTGTGAAGTATCGGTAAAACAGGATCTAGATAATGATATAAGGAAATTAAAATATATCAAACGTTTAGCACATACAAGTATGCAGCACTGAAACAGTACATAATGGAAAGAAAAATTGATGTATTAACCAGTTGTCCCATAGCCCAAAGAACGTCCTCTCAAGAAGCTAGCTACCGTAAATCAACCAGAAGTTGCATTGTCTAAAGATCAAAGGCATTCCCCTTTAGATTAAATTTGCGCAGGGTGTGATCTTGCCAAATTGAAAGAAGGAAGAGAAATATTAAAATAGAATTAACGGATTTGTTTCATGTTATTGAAAATTAAAATTAGATTGAAAGGGACTTTCGGTTTATTTATTACCGAGTGTTTGTGATTTCACACAAGTCGACCACGGGAAAAATCCGGAGCTTTTCACTTTTCAAACTTTCTTAAAAGTCTTGCTTTTCTTCTCAGCCTTTGAGTCGTTGTACAGTTTCGAAAATAATCACTGATTCGGTACGTATGCCTTGAAAGTCGAAAGGTAATTTTTTGTAATAATTGTAAACAGTTACCAGCTGCGCACGGCAATTGAATCAGTATTAGTTAGGGTACCTGAATGCGACTAAGACGATCCTTTCCCGATTCTTGAGATTGTTGAACGAAAATCAGTAAAAACGCGCGCGGAAACTGAGTTAACAGCGCCGCCTAACAGATAAACGTCTGCTAATAGTTCTTACTATTCAGTTATTACTGTTATTATTCTGTAACAAACTGAAGCTTACTGTAAACAAAGAAAGCTCCCTGGTGTTAAACGAAAACAAATCGATGGCAAAAAATACCTGTGGCTGTTTATACAGCCTGTTTGGTTTATCTTCTCCTTCTACCAACGCTACAGCAACAAAAATCAACAAAGCTGTTCTGATCATTGCTATGCGGCGGTCACGCTTCTTCAACTTTACGTCAGTTCGGCAAACGGAAAATAATATTGAACAGGTCGAAACAGAACAAAGTTGTCCAGTTGATCAATATGAACAAATATGCCGAGCTCAGTGTGCGAGGTCAATTCTATTAGGTTCGTTAGACTGTAGACACGTCATGCTAGCTAAAAGATTAGCATCGCTCGTAATTTTTCGCGTTCGCCAGAGGACCATTAGCTCACCTTCTATTTATAACAGGCAAGAGAGGATGATTTAGATCGTGTTTGTCATAAACAATCTCAATAATTAAAAGGGACTCAGTAGAATTTACACTTAGCTCAGTTTTTTTCCTCTTTCTCCCGAGGAACTGACTTTCTTTAACGATCCTATTATTTTTTTGCGCGAACACTATTTCTAAAACACTGACATGGCACAGTATTCATAAAGAGAGAAATTAATTCAGTCCGTAATTAAACATTGCTACCTCATAGTGTCTCCTTGCTGCACGTGAGTTTGTTTACTGTCAGTATAGTTAATTGTTCAACACTGTGACAGATATAGTCACTGAAAGCCAGGAACTCTTCCACCTTGATGTTTTTTCTTTTTACATCGGGCCGTCTTTTTAGGTTATATAGTTTTATAAATTAAGTGTATTTATAATTTTTCAACAAGAAAATTAACGATAGTAAAACAGCATGACGTTTCGACGACTTCATATCGTCATTGTTAAATGAGTAAAATGGAAATAACGGAAAGGCATATTTATAGGTATTGAAAGTGAGAAATTTAAATACAAATTATATTGGGTACACTTGCCGCCACCTCCATCAACTCGTTGAGGATCATAAACATTCTGTGATCGGAAAACATCTCAGGGACGCGCATGGTTTAACACCTAACAACTTAATTAAGAACTTTAAAGTCATAAAGAAATGCCGTGACAAATTTGAATGTTTGGTCTACGAAATGTGTGGATCAAGAACAAAAGACCGAAACTGAACACGCAAGCGGATTCCATTCGCGCGAAACTCTTTACCTAAAATGCTTTCATGCTAATTTATTTTCTCACTTTCAATACCTATAAATATGCCTTTCCGTTATTTCCATTTTACTCATTTGACAATGACGATATGAAGTCGTCGAAACGTCATGCTGTTTTACTATCGTTAATTTTCCTGTTGAAATGTTTCTCTAAATCGTTTTTTTATAATTTTTCCCATCTCTAATTCCTCTTTTTTCAGTGTTTGTGTTTTTTGTGTGGAAGGCGTGGGGTGCCCCGCACGTGCTTTTTCAAAACTCAAGCCCCTAAAGCCAGCGACACACTTGGCGATTTTATACGCCGATCGCCGCGATCGGCTATAATCGTTAGGTGTGCCCGGTGCAGGGATTGCGATTTTCGCCGATCGCTGCGATCGGCGTATAAAATCGCCGATATCTGGCACGTCATATATCGGCGATTAAATTCGCCAGCATTCACCAAGTGTGCTCGTTCCCGCAATTTTCTACGTTTATTGCTGTGAATCGCCAGTAAAGCCAACCCATCAGGTTGGGCGATTTTATCACATGACTTTAAAACTGCCACATTGCCGTGATCGGCGAAAAAAATCGCCAGCTGTGGTCGGTGACGAAAATCGCTTGCGATTCTCGCTGGCGATCAAATTCGCCGCGATTGGCGTATAAAATCGTCAAGTGTGTCGCTGACTTAAGGTTAACTTTGACCGTGCAATACAGAAAATTTGTTTACACTGAATGGATGAGAATAATTGAAAATATAAAATACCCTTGCAACCCCTTCACTTAATTGATTAACGTTCATTTTTGCAGTTAGAGTAGACGTTTTTAGGGGAATTGTTACCCTCTTTCCCGAGTAACAACGGCGTGGGAGACTAGTGTTGAACAAATGGTGAAAAGAAATTATGTTCGAACATGACCCACTATATACCACAAACTAGATGGTGTCTCTGCCTGCACCCCCCTTCTCAAGCTCAAAAGGTGGTGTCTTTATTGCATAGCCACCCCTCTATCCAGTAGTAAAAAATGACAATGAGATTCAAACCTCACTTTTCTTGTTTATCTAGCAATGTTGACTCTTACTGCTGGCTGAATATTTCTGTGTCAACTTAATTTTAAAGCCAATATTTTTTTTATCGGTAGTGTTCTTGAGATAGGAAGTGTCTTCGTTAACCCCCCTACCCCCGACAAGGTGGATCCTGTTCAAACAAACTTATTATGACCAGTACGCTTACCGGCGGTCAGCGTTGAATTTATCATTCTCTCGCAAACACGAGCCACTTGGGTGCAATAAGTGTGTTTTATAACAACCTTAAGATGAGGACGATTTAGTAATATTAATCTGGCAATTTTAGCCAAAATTTTAACGACATATCAAGGACCACTAAAAAAAAAAAAAAAAAACAGGCCAATCGCGTTAACAATAAGATTTCGACACGTCAATCAGCTATGTTCTGCGGACATTTTGAGGATTAACCAGCGACATTTTTTAAAATAGAAGTCGAGTTACCGAGGTAAATTTGAGGCTAGCGAAAGTTAAAGCTGGTAAAATTAGTTCGAGTGTGCGGGGAGTTCGAGTTAACTGAAAGTAAATGACTGAAAAAATGGGGTCAAATCCTAGGGGAAATTGGATTTTGTTTCTACCTGCTTAACCCTAAAAGATATGAGCAACAATGTTTCTCGTTTTATGATGACCTTTTATTCTCAGAATCTCAAAACGATTGAGAAATGCGGGATAGAGAGAGAAAGAAACGTGCAATGCAGAACGGCGAGTCGACAGTCGATGGCTCTCTCCATACACTCGTAGCCTCAATAAAATTATACCTAATACAGTGAAACTTGTGTTAAGCGGTCACCCTCGATCGGGAATGGCTAGGTGACCGTTTAATACAGGTTGCAGAGAATAGCACGTCAATCACAATGAAACGACATTTTATGTAAGAATTTGTTCACTAAGTGTAAAGTTTATTCACAAAAGCCCTTAGAAAATCACTTACCTGGTTAAGAAACTGCAGTGATAAAATTGTGACAAAGGAGAACATGGTATAGAAACGGACTAATACAACATTAACGCCAAGATCCTAGAGCCCCGCGCAAATGACGTAAGCAATTATGCTCAGTAAGAATGCGCAATGCAATTCAATGGAATCACACTTTATACAGGTTCGACTGCAATAATTGCCACGCAGGGAGATTTTTAACACAACGTTAAAGGCCCACCTTCACCCAAGAGTCATTGCGGTCGTTTGTTTTTGTTTTGAAATGCGGTATTGTCCAAACGCGTGGTCTTATTGGCTGTACGAGCTCAAGAGGTTCATACGGGTTTCCTCTACGACTCCTGCTGGAGGGAAAGACTATTCGTGATCGCTTATTGCTTTCTCACTCGACTCCCGCTCAAATAAAATAGGGGGGTTTTCATATATGAAAACTGTTCCTCGGCGCGCAATACATCTTGGGTGAATGTGGGCCTTTAAAAGTTGTTATTGTGTAACATAGCGGCCGGACAATTTTAATCTACTAGTTACAGATACTCGACGGTATTTTCCCCGGCCCGTTGCATCTGATGATACTTTTCGGAGATCCAAAGTGTTGTAGAATAATGCGAGCAATGCGTAACACGTTCCCAAATAGTGGCTCACTGTACGGAATCACCCCACTGGACCTCCCAATTTGACACAGGGACACGTTCGAAAAGCCAGAGAACGATACTCAGCTCACGACAGACGCAATGAAACTTATTTTTCACAAAGACTCGATTACCAACCGTTGGCGATATGCAGCCTAACTTAAATGATATCTCCGGTATAAGCTATTTTCATGAGGTTGTTTACAGATTTTTTGCCAGCTTATCACGTTTAAGAATTTTATCTTACTCTTGTGGTTGTAAACGTTTGTTTGTCGTTGTCACTTAATTATTCTAGCCCTCAATGAAAGCTAGTCTTCTCTAACAGAAATATGAAGCAAATTTATTAAAATAAATTAGAGATCTAGCTGTTCCATCAGCTTTACATCTTTCAAGTTAATTTATTTAGGATAGTATCTTATAATTTTATTAATTATCCTGATCTACACACAGATCCGACTACAAATTGCTCCTGTAGTTGTTCAAGTGGTCTTTGCAAGGTTCACAGAACATTCACAACTTGAACCAAAACTGAACTTACAAACAAGCAAATGAAAAATCCGATCAGGTGTACTAAAACAACCAAAGAACTAAGAGAGAAATAATAGAAAAATCCGCAGACTCTGCTAAAAGTCGAACTGGTTCTGCTAAATTACAGCTTACTCAGTAAGTTTTGTGAGGATTAGAAACTTTACAAAATGAACACACTAAATCAATCTTATGTTAAATGGTTTTTAAGCGCCGCTTACAACTATATCTTCTCAGTTCGCGATTTTAACCAGCATATTTTAATTCAATTATAGTCAAAGAGCTTTAAATTGCAAGCAGTTCGTGAATTAAATCTCGTTTCAATTTTCCTCCTCGATGCTCACTTCAATGTACTTGATTCCTACTTTTTCGTTGTTTGCATCGGCGTAAATCTCCAGAAACAGGCCATTGTGGGGGTTCAGCTTACGCTGGAAGGTCATCTCTCTGCTGAAGCCACCGTCGAGCGAGACAAAACAGGTTCCCCACCGGTCAGACAGGTTCAGCCAGGTTTCGAACCTTCCCGGGTAGTCAAATTGGGAAGGCTTCGGCAAATCCGAACCATAACGACGAGTTCCGAAAAAATTACTGCTGGATCCCTCGACGTTGACGCAAGGAGCAGCAGATCAATAAGTGTTCTTGTCGCGAATGTGAGCACCAATCAAGTGTTTACCGTCCGAAATGACATACGAAGGATCGCTTTCTCCCTGGCCAATCCCTTTGTCAGTTCCAACTGTCATTTTGACAACAAGGTTGGCATCTGAGGCGACGGTTCCCGCTGGAATGAGCGGGATCTTCATCAGGCGGGCGTAGCTTTGTGGTGCGCTCAAGAAGGTGAATTTTGTGGCGGTGACGGTATGTTGGTGGTGAATAAAACTAGCGGCTCGCAAAAGCTTCATTGGTGTAAAAAGCTGGTAGTACTGAAGCCGCCCCTGAAAAAAAAACATGCCACTTACTAACCTCGTTTTCTCAGCCCGTACTGTGAGTGACGGACCGAGTTTTTTCCGGGCCATAAATCAACGGGATAAAACGAGGGTACGTAGCTTACAGTACGGACCGAGAAAACGAAATTAGTAAGATATTTGTGATATCTCTGAGGTTAATCAGGCGCACGGGAAAGGAAACTATTTGAAGTTCAAATTTAGCGGGCCGTACAGTGAGATACGGCCTGCAAACTAAAAAGACCCGCAATCCCACCGCGTGTACTAACTGAGGGATATATTAAAAAATACAAAATCAACTGAGGCGTTAAAGTCGATGTCGGACGGTAAAACTTATGTTTCAAAATCCTATGACAATGGCAAGCAGGCGCATGACTCGACCAACGTACTGTACAGAAATCGCTTCCGACAGTCGTAAGCGGAAGTTGTACAGTCCAAATCACCCTTTACACTTGACTGAAAACAGATATTTTTAAGGGTGTTTTTTTCTCAACGAGCAACTGCTGCGAACAGCCACCAAACACCTATTAAGATTATGCGGACCGGCCGATACTCACATCCGCTCCTTCATCTAAGAAGCAGGGTATAGACTACAAGAAAGGTATTTCTTGTAGGCAGTATACAAGTCATAAAGGGGTGAACTTGACAGTAGATCAAACAAATAAATAAATAAATAAATAAATAAATAAATAAATAAATAACGTTTCTTAAGTGTCAACGGTATCAAGCGCAGAGCGCTACTCAAACTGGAAGTTGGAAATTAAGAAGAGAAGCCGGAGTAAAACCTCGACGCCGAGAGCCAAACTGTCTCAACTCATATCACAGATCACGCGACTGCCCGGGAATCGAACATCAGGCCAAATTGGTGGGAGGCGAGTGCTCTCACCACTGTATCATCCCTGCTCCCAAGATAGGAGGAAGATCTTTGCCTCGGTCATGATGTCTTAAACCTTGCTGGTAGCCAAGGCCTTTTGTTGTATGAGATCCATACAAGTTTCTATTTTGAAGCGAATTAACTCACGCGCGAGACAAAGACTGCCCTTGTTCTTCTTGTTGTCTTGGCAACTCAAGCGACACACCCCTGGATTAGCTCCTCTCAGGAGCAAAGGTTAATCCACTTCATTCTCTAAACCGTGCAAAATGGCATGCTGTTAGCGAGAAAACCTAAGGTGGTGTATATTAGATATTTTCAGTTTCTGTTCGATAAGTTTAGAACGTGTTTTCCTTCTGGCTCATGTGAGCACTGATGATCACTCAATTTCCAGCTATTTGTCAACACAGTCGCCAAACACTAGTTACAAGTTGTTTCTTAGCTACTGAGGTTCTGACCTCTCTCCATATTTTGATCTTTTTCTCGAATACAAGACAAACCTATGCGGAGGGTCTGCCGTCCGTATCTCAAAACGCTAACCAGTATATCAACTGGCATGTTTTGATTAGTCCTTAATTTAAGGGATCACCGTATTCTTCCTGCAGGGCAAAGTAGTCAAAACCTACCCCCTTTTGAACACCTCATTTCACGATATAGCGGATCCCTGAGTTGTGACCTATTCCACGAATTCTACGCTGCAAATTAAACCATCAGTTGTCATTTACCTGTGAATTAGCTGAACATTGGTGTATTGTAAGCAAGACAATTAAGACGGCAATCGGTGACATGATGCGAAGGATATGGATGTTTCCCGTCTTTCGCCCTCGGCTAGAAACAAAGACAAGGCTTGCACTCATTAAATGTAATCGTGACAGTGTACGCAAAGCTAGAGAGGCATACCTCATCGACAGAGGTCAAACTCTTGAACCTTAGGTCTAAATAGGAGAGATGAGGCCATTTTTCCAGTCTTTTATCCTCCTATTTTATGTTACTTTCTCAAATTTCTTATTATTACGTTTTTTATTTCGTTTTCTACGTTGCAACATCAGCTAAAGAGCGTTTTCGCTCACGTGCTCACATTTCCGTATCGTCATGACGACCGACTTTGTCCGCCATATTGGTGTTCCATCGTAGTAGCATATTGTACGGCTTTTTGACGTTTTCAGCCAAAGAAAATAGACGTTTTCATCATGGTCCTTTGCCACAATGTCGGTTATGGCAATAAATCAGGAACGAAGCGGCCCAATGCTGAAAAATGTGGCTTTTTTCTTGTTCCACGGCGCGTGTTGTTTTCAGTTAAGGAGAGCACAGAAGGTGGATTTCTGCAATAAGTCGAGACGACTTAACTGACTCTATTTAGAGTAAACTGGGACAAGAGAAAAAAACCGGAGGAAGGGGGGAGGAGAAAGAGAGGAAACTTCCATTTCATCTCTCTCCTCTCCCCTGCTCCCCTCCTCTGTTTCGCTCTCAACCCAATTTTCGCGCCGCCCAAAGGAAACGCTTATTACACAGGCTGTTCGACCACGTCCAGGGTGACTTTGTAGACTTTTACAGTTCAAAGAACACTCTCTTAAGGAGAGGTGGATTGATATATTTGTGTACAGTGTGTGTTTCTTTTTCTTTTCGTTTAGCAATTCTGCAAGGGTGGGGGATGGGGAAGGGGTATTGGGAGAAAGAATAGATAGGAAAGAGTCTTAAGTTAGTGTAGACTCATGTTTTATTCGCTTTTCTTAGCTTCAGTCTACCATGCTGTTTACAATGAGGTTAGTTTTCTTGCATGATGGTAACCTCGATATACTTGATTCCTACTGTCTCGCTGGCACTATCGCTATAAATTTCCAGAAACAGGCCATTGCGCGGATTCAGCTTGTTCTGGTAAATCACCTCTCTGCTAAAGCCTCCGTCCAGAGGAACAAAACAGGTTCCCCACCGGTCTGACAGGCTCAACTGGATCTCAAACCTTCCTGGATAGTACTTTTCCAAAGGTTTGGGGAGATATACACCAGTGCGTATACTGTTCATGGTTGGCCCACTGCCTCCTTCAATGCCATAGCAAGGAGCATAACGCCCGTAGTTACCTTTATCAACGGTAATTGCGCCAATAAATCGACTGCCATCAGAAACAACAAAGGAAGGATCACTGTCTCCATTGCCGTACTTTGTCTCCAAACCAACCTCCATCTTGATCACCAGGTTGTCATTTATGGTGGTAATCTTTGGAGGTATCAGGGGGACGATCATCAGCCGGGACAAGGTCGATTTCGGAGCGCTGAGGATGAGGCTTCGAGCCGTGAGAGAATGGCGGTGATGAATGAAGGTTGCAGCTCTTGCAAGTTTCATGGGTGTGAAGTATCGATAAAACAGCATCTAGACACATGATACAAGGAAATGAAGAAAAACAAAACAAAACGTTTATATTAGTACAAATGCAGTACTGAAACAGTACAAAATGGAAAGAAAAATTGATGTGGAACGTCCCCTCAAGAAGCCAGCTATCTTTACAGAGTAGTTTATAGGCCTTCTATAAATTAAACTAATTAAATTTGAGTTAGGTGTAGATCTTGCTAAATGTAGCTTTTTATCGACAGGATAGGATCACAAGAAGCAAGTGAAGTATTAAAATAGAGTTAACGTTTTTTTCATTCTTATTGAAAACTAAAACTTAATTACAAGGGAATTTCGGTTTGTTGATTACTGATCGAGAGTTCATTCCACACTACTCGACCACGGAAAAATATCCGGAGCGTGTGGCTGTGTGTGTTTTTAAAAATTATTTGATCAACTTTTGAAACTTTGTTTAAGGTGTCGCTCTTCTCTTCAGCTTTGAATCGTTTAACAGTTTCGAAAATTATCAGTATAATCCAGTGAAAACTTACGCCCAGAAAGTCGAAAGGTAATGTTTACTAATCATTGAAACTGTTACGAGCTGAGCTGCGTGCGGAAATTGAATCAAAATATAAGTCAAGGTAATTATTCTGATTATTCAATCCTTCCTATTCTTGGGAATGTTGAATCAAAATGAAAACAGCAACTGAGATAACGCCACTCTTTGTGCATTCACCGGCATTAAATACCTGTGGCTGTTTATACTGCCTGTTTGGTTTATCTCCTCCTTCTACCAACGCTACAGCAACTAAAATCAACAAAGCTGTTCTGATCATTGCTATGCGGCGGTCACGCTTCTTCAACTTTACGTTCTGACAACGGAAAATAATAAAGAACAGATCGAAACAGAACAGTTGTCCAGTATCAATATGAACAAATATGCCGAGCTCAGCTTCTGAGGTCGATAGCTTTGTTACACTATGGACACGTCATGTTAACCGCATAAGGATTAGCATCGCTCGTAATTTTTCGCGTTCGCCGAAGGACCATTAGCTCATGTTCTATTAAGATTGTGTTTATTATATATTGAATCTCAATAAGAGGGACTCTAGTAATTTAAACAAACTAAAACTTTTTGCGACGAATTTTGTATACTACTTGACTCAATTTTAGTCGTCTTTTTCCTGATGAAGTGACTTTCTTTAACGATCGTAATTTTTTTTCGCGAACACTATATCTTAAGCAAGTTAACACAATAGTCACAATATTCATAAAGATAGAAATTAATTCAGTTTGTAAATAAACATTGCCCTCAGTTTACGATGTCGCTTTTGTTGCACGTAGTTTTCTCAGTTTAATCGACTGACATTATCAGTAGCTATCAGTGAACCAGTAAACATTTTCCTTCCCGGGGGCAATGGCTGATTTGGTGATTTTCAGTATTGATTCGGTAGTCTCGAAGTTTCGTCCTTTGCCGTCAGGTTGTCATTTTTCGTCGTGCAAAGGAATATATGTATGCGGTTACAATTGATTGATTCGTTTTTCACAGATCATGAATATTTTTTATCCTGTCAGGGTAGTTAATTATTTCAACTGTCGGAAACAGAATAATAGCATAGATATCAAATAGCGATTGTGAAATGTTTGTCTGGAAATTTTGTTATTCTTATGTCTGGAAGATTCGTATCTAGCCAATCAGCGTTTTTTTTAACTAAGGTGTCCCGCAAAGATAAGGAACAATTGTCTGTGATTTATTTAGCTTTCAGTCGAAGTAATCTTTTATATCAGTCGAGTCGAGGAGTTGTGACAGTTGTGAAACCTAGCGAGAATAGAAGAGGAGAAGAATAAAAATCTAGTGAAGACGAGACAGTGTGGGCTATCCTTACTAATTCCCCACATTAGTGGCACCTCCGACGGGACCTGCAGTGATTCGGACAACCTGTTAGTCAATGGAAGCTAAACTGGAGGCAGAACTTCAGCTTCTAAAGCTTACACGAGGAAGGACGAAATCTGTCGTGGAGAAGGGAAATATCGAGAAGATCACTCGACATAAAGAAACTCTGGGAAAGATTGTGGCATCTATAGAAGACTTGAAGCTAGACATCGAGAAAGGTAAGCTTGAAGCGTGGAAAAGCATTGACGAAGTTGATGAATGGGGAAAAATTATCGAGCAAACGATTGATGATGTAGATAAAGAAGTAGAAGATTTAAATCGTCATCTCGAAGAAGCTGGGGCAAAAGCAATAAACAAAAAACGGGAAGAGGAAGAGGTTCTTCTAGCCAAAAGGAGGGAGGATGAACTGAACTTTGAAAAACTTAAACTTGAGCAAAAATCAAAAATGCAGTCGCCCGATCAGCCCGCCGGAAAACCCCTAAGTAAGGGAAATGTCAAAATGCCAAAGCTGGTAATTACGAAATATGACGGCACCTACGAAAAGTGGCTTTCCTTTTGGAACAAGTTCAAAGCGGAAATCGATGCAGCCGATATTCCCCCGGTTACTAAATTTGCTCATCTCAAAGAATTACTGGAAAGTGATGTTTGTGAATCAATCGATGGCCTCCCATTTAGTCCTGAAGGTTATGAACGTGCTAAAAATATCTTGAAGTCCAATTACGGCAAGACAAGCGAGATTGTGAGAGCGTATATTGATAACATCAATGGTTTACCTGTGGTAACTGGATGCATCCCTAATGAAATTCATAAATTTTGTCAGACTTTGAACTACAATGTTCAATCATTAGAGACTCTAGGTAAACTTTCTGGGTGTTTATTTATGGTGCGTGGCGTCCTAGACAAATTGCCAGACATAAAGGCAGACCTCGTGAGCGGAAAACCGGGATGGCAAGATTGGGGTTTCGGGGACCTTATGCAGGCTTTAGAAGAATGGAAAGCCATTCATCCGATGGAAACTTTGGGGGTAGAAAAGGCAAACGAAACGTCTCCGACTCCGCCGATTTATCACCCGTCGCGTCCGCCGCGTCCCCCACGTTTGCCTCGTGACAGAAGTTTCTACGCGCGACAGGGCGAACCCAACCCACGACACGCGTGTGTCTACTGCGATCGCGTGACACACAGATCTTGTGAGTGTGAGAACGTGACATCTCCAGCGGAGCGCCGTCACATTCTACAAAACAAACGCTTGTGCTTCAACTGCACTGGGCCTCAACACAGCGCTTCACAATGCCGAAGCCGCGCATCTTGCGTACACTGCAAACAAAGGCACCACTCATCTATTTGCGACCGACCGTCGGCAACTGGACGCCAAAGAGCGAACAACGGCAGAGTGGCTCTAACTGCAACTCAAGAAGGAGAGAAAGTCTGCCATCCAATCGTACTTGTCAAGTTGAATGGCGTGACCTGTAGAACCCTACTGGACACCGGTGCGACTGCGTCTTATGCTTCAGGATACATCTTGGATCGTCTAAACCTCGTACCAGCTCGCACCTTAACACGCCGTATACAAACTATCGTGGGCATAGTGACTAAGCGGACAGAAACTTACAATACGCAAGTGAGTGACACTAAAGGAAACAATGCAATTTCACTACGAGTAACTAGAGTAGACCGCGCTGAACTTTTGTCCGTGGAAAATCCTAACTATAAGGAAATGATCAGCAAATACCGCCATCTGGAAGGCGTTTCAATGGAAGACACCGACAGTAAGAGCTTACTTCCGGTCCATGTTATTCTGGGCGCGAGTGACTACGCGAAGATAAAAACTCGAGAATCCCAACGCACCGGAGCTATCGGCGAGCCTGTGGCTGAGTACACTCTTTTTGGATGGGCCATCATGTCACCAGGAACGGAGACAGACCTGGACAAGATGTTTCTAGCGCAGACGGCCTCGAATGACTATGAAGAGCTTTACCGGATGGACGTCCTAGGATTCGAAGACAAACCTAATGGCGATCAGAGCGTTGTTTATGAAGAATTCCTTGAACAACTCAGCCGCAGCCCTGAGGGTTGGTATGAAACTGGCCTTCCCTGGAAAGGGGACCATCCTCCGTTGCCCTCTAACAAGTCTGGAAGCTTAAAGCGACTGGGGAGCCTAGTCCAACGACTTAAGAAGACAGGAAGGCTAGACGACTATGACGCTATCATACAAGAACAGCTTAATGAAGGAATTATTGAAGAAGCAGAGATGCCAGCAACTCAAAGAGAATTCTACATCCCGCACAAAGCAGTAGTGAGAGAGAGTGCAGAAACTACCAAGATGCGTATTGTCTACGATGCCTCAGCAAGAGCGTACGACTCAGCCCCTTCCCTAAACGACTGTCTGGAAGTTGGACCACCCCTGCAGAATCAACTATGGAAGGTACTCCTAAGGGGACGGTTTCATTCAGTGGCTATCGCTGGTGATATTCGCAAAGCATTTCTTCAAGTGCGTATCCGAGAGCAGGACCGAGATGCACTGCGGTTTCATTGGTTGGAAAGCAAGGATCCTTTTCGTGTTCGTACGTACCGATTCACCAGAGCTCTGTTTGCTTTGGGACCCTCGCCGTTTCTGCTTGGCGGCGTAATTCAGCACCATCTGAACACTTGCAGACCTGCACACCCTGATCGCGTAGCAGAAATCGAGCGAGAACTGTACGTTGACGATCTCATTTCTGGTGGAGGTACTATCCAAGAAGCGAAAAAAAAGAAAGCTACAGCAACTGAGATGTTCCACCAGGCCACCTTTCACTTACACAAGTGGCATTCAAACGTGACTGAACTAGAGCTCACTGAAGAAACTGAAACTGGGGATGACTTAAGCTACGCCAAGCAACAACTCGGAATCAAGCCGAGAGAATGTGGGCTGCTTGGTTTAAAGTGGAACAAACTGACGGACGAAGTTGGAGTTACAATTCCAGAGGAAGTTGCCCAACCGACAAAGAGAGGGCTTCTGGGAAAAGTGGCGAGGATCTATGACCCCCTTGGTCTTATCGCTCCAATCACCCTGCAAGGAAAGCTTCTGTACCGCGATGCCTGTGAAGAGAAACGTGCATGGGACGCTCTGTTATCCACCCCCTAGAACAGCAGTGGCAGAAGTGGGAACGTTCCTTGCCGCAACACGTAACTTGTCCACGAGCACTTACCAGCGTCCAAGAACCTATCGAGGACATTAAACTTCATGCTTTTGGAGACGCGAGCGGAAAAGGCGTGGCCGCTTCTGTGTACGCTGTGGTCAAACAGTCAAGCGCAATCAACCAAGGCCTGGTTACAGCAAAGGCAAGACTGGCCAAACAAGGGCTGATAATACCTCGCCGCGAACTGGTCTCCGGTCACATGGCTGTAAATCTTCTGACCAACGTACAAGATGCACTTCAAGGATTCCCTGTGACTTCGCTGCATTGTTGGCTTGACAGCAGCGTTGCCTTACATTGGATACTAGGAGGAGGAGACTATAAGCAGTTTGTGGCCAACCGGGTACGAAAAATTAGAGAACACTCTGATGTTGTCTGGAGGCACGTACCTACTCAGGATAATCCTGCAGATCTTGCTAGCCGAGGTGGACTGGTAACTGAGGAGAACCAACTGTGGTGGAAGGGACCAGAGTGGCTAAGTGATCCTGCGAAATGGCCAGCCGACCTTGTGACCGCGCCCACCGCTGAATCTAACGCAGAAATGAAAGCTACAAAGGAGCTCTTTGCCATGGCCGTTAAAGCTGATGACGATCTAGACCATCTTCTGGCCAAGCACAACTACTGGAAGACTTTGCGAGTGTGCGCTTGGATTATGCGGTTCGCAAACAACGCTAGAGCGAAAAGAGCGACAAGAACAAAGGGACCCCTGACAACAGACGAAATTGAGAAGCAGAAACACTTTTGGTTGCTACGCGTACAGAGCCGGGGAATTGAAAGCATGGAGGAAGATCGCCTGTGCCTAAACTTACAGAAGAACAAGGATGGATTGCTTGAGTGCCGTGGGAGACTGCAAGGGGTCTATCCGATATACATCCCAGACGCCACAACGTTCGCAAGCAAGTATGTCGAACACGTCCACAAAGCCACTCTTCACGGGGGAGTGGGGCTTACTATGGCTAAAGTGAGAGAAGAGTTCTGGATTCCCTGCCTGAGGCGCCTCGCGAAGAAAGTCATCAGGGAGTGTTATGGGTGCAAACGCTTCCAGGCTGTTGCTCTCGCAGCTCCACCCCCCGGTTTATTGCCTCTGGAGAGAACTGAGGGCTCAACTCCCTTTGAAATTGTTGGCGTAGATTTTGCTGGGCCGATTAAGTACCGCAAGTCCTCTCGTGTAGAAGGAAAAGGCTACCTGGTGCTCTACACGTGCAGTTTAACGAGAGCCTTGTACTTGGAGGTCCTGCCTAATCTGGAAACTACTACCTTTCTTTCAAGCTTGAAGCGTTTCATCGCTAGACGTGGACGACCTTTAAAGATCTTTTCAGACAATGGAAAAACGTTCGTAGGAGCGGCAAACCTACTGAAAGGAATCCAGAAAGATGAGCAAGTACAAGGCTACCTTGCATCGGAGAAGATTACCTGGAGGTTTAACCTAAGTCGAGCACCCTGGTGGGGTGGCCAGTTTGAGCGACTAGTGGGCCTCTTCAAACGTGCATTCTATAAAGTAATTGGTGGAGGAATGCTATCCTGGTCAGAGCTGTGCGAAGTCGTGCTGGATGTTGAAACTCAACTAAATCGCCGCCCCCTGTCCTATGTAGAAGATGACGTCCAGCTCCCTCTACTCACCCCATCTTCTTTCCTATTCCAAAGATGTATTCGCCTCCCTGAACAAGAACCATGGCGAGAGGAGACAACTGACCTACGAAAGCGTGCCAAGTATTTGAGGTCTTGTAAGGACGCTGTGTGGAGACGCTGGTCTCGAGAGTACTTGGGGGCGCTCAGAGAGCGTCACAACTGCAATGGAAAAGGCAAGGCGAGGCCCTTAAAGCCTGGTGACGTTGTTCTCATTCGTTCAGAAGAAAAGAACCGAGGAAAGTGGCCATTAGGAGTAGTCGTTGAACTATTCAACGGCCGTGATGGAATTGTACGTGGAGTGAAGCTGCGCGCAGGGAAAACGTTTCTGGAGAGGCCGATTCAACACCTTTATCCCATGGAACTAGCATGCGATAGAGCGCCGGAGAGAGCTGAAGTCCTTACCCCCCTAAATGCTAAAGCGCCAGTCTTTCGTCCACGGAGAGATGCTGCGGTTGCCGCAAACTTGCGTATTCGTGACGCTATAGAGAGTGAAGAACTTTAAAACTAAACGCAGGACAGAACTGTGCGGATGGACGGAGAATATAAAGTGATTTCAGCGAACTTTGACATTCATTACTTTGTTTTGTTTTGTTTCTGATTTCAATTTAATTATTAATTAAGCTAGCCGTTTCCTCTGTTTACATGTGCTTCCGTTTGGAAGGCACATGGGGGGAGTGTGTCGGAAACAGAATAATAGCATAGATATCAAATAGCGATTGTGAAATGTTTGTCTGGAAATTTTGTTATTCTTATGTCTGGAAGATTCGTATCTAGCCAATCAGCGTTTTTTTTAACTAAGGTGTCCCGCAAAGATAAGGAACAATTGTCTGTGATTTATTTAGCTTTCAGTCGAAGTAATCTTTTATATCAGTCGAGTGTTGTGAAACCTAGCGAGAATAGAAGAGGAGAAGAATAAAAATCTAGTGAAGACGAGACAGTGTGGGCTATCCTTACTAATTCCCCACACAACACTGCGACAGATATCACTGACAGTCAGGAACTCTTCCACCTTTTTTTCTCTTTTTAGATCCGTCTTCTTTGATTATAGTTTTATAGATTTAATATATTTTATATTTTTCCTTCTCTAATTCCTTTATTTTTGTGTGGCGGTCGTGGGGCGCCCCGCACGTGCCACGCCCCCAGGGTTAACTGAGTTTGATCATGCTATGCATAATTAAATATTTTTAAGTAATTATAAAGTAAGTGAGAATTAAATATCTGATATACCACCGAAATCAAAGATTTAATATTACCTGAAGCAAGAGAAAGATATAAAACCCATTCACCGCGGTTCATATTACTGATTGTTATTCCAGTTACTGTTACGTCAAGATAATGGCTATCTCTAAAACAGGGAACGGGGAATGGAGGAATGGGGAACGGGGAACGGGGAACGGGGAATCTCTAAAATAGGGAATCTCTAAAAGGGGGAATCTCTAAAAGGGGGAATCTCTAAAATAGGGAATCTCTAAAAGGGGGAATCTCTAAAATAGGGAATCTCTAAAAGGGGGAATCTCTAAAATAGGGAATCTCTAAAACGGGGAATCTCTAAAAGGGGGAATCTCTAAAAGTAGGAATCTCTAAAATAGGGAATCTCTAAAAGGGGGAATCTCTAAAATAGGGATCTCTAAAAGTGGGAATCTCTAAAATAGGGAATCTCTAAAAGGGGGAATCTCTAAAATAGGGAATCTCTAAAAGGGGGAATTTCAAAAAAGGGGAATCTTTAAACGGGAGAATCTTTCAACAAACTGGATAAATCTATGAACGTTTTAGAAGTAGAGTTTTTCCTAAGAGACATTTACATCATTTGCCAACAACCAATAATATTCTCGGTTTTCACTGTCACGCCATTGAAAAAAAAAATCGAAACCATTCCATGAATGAAGTCAAGAAATTGACATGGTATAGAGGATAAATAAATAAGGCATCTGTCCAAGTGTCAGGTCTGTGCGGCATTCCCTACTGGAGTTATTTGATAAAGTGTTCCACATATATTTATAGAGCTTAGTATGGAGACGCCATGTTTGTGTCCCTCTGAGGGACACAAACATGGCGGCCGGAAATACGAAAAAACATCTGGAGTTCACTTTTGCCAGAAAAGAGGTTTGTTTGCCCTTGTGAATTTTCGAATGTTTAGCTTAATATTTCTCCTCAAACTTAAATTGTTTAGAATGCTGAAAATTACCCGAAGAGTCATTTTTAAGATACGGAAAAGCTCTGTCACGGCCGTCCTCCTTATGTCACGCACGATGGAAACTCGGAAATTGAAACCGTTCTATTTTCAAAAGGAAGCACGACATCGAGCTAAGAAATTGTGAACAGACATATTTTTAGGTAATCTTTCCTTGAATGAAGGTAAAAATTTTGTAGGCCTCCCAGTTTTGAATTTTAGAATTTGGTGACGTCACGTGAAAACCAGTGATTATTGACAGTTGTTGTCATAATTACTAGATATATAAGATAAAAATAAATTATTGTCGTCGCTTGCCGCAATATCTTCGGTAGGGGTGGTCTAAAAAAAAATGCCAATTGATACCAAAGGGCCACGTACAGCAAGAGAAATCGAATTTTCTACAGCATCTTACTGCAAAACGGTTAAGATGAAAGCGCGATTGAATCTCTGAATAAGCCGTAGACTCAAAATGACTGGAACTGGAACCGGGCCTGGCATCTGTAACACGGGTCGACCATCATTAACTGGACTAGACAGACGTCTGGACGCCTGCAAAAAGCTTATCTAGTGATCAGTTCAAAAATGCCAATTGTGAAATTCGCGGTGTTTGTGTTGCGATTGATCCATCAACCCTAATGGCCTTACAACGATGTCTAATAAAAAAGCCCTTTCTTATGTCTAAAACTAACCAATTTCCTTTTATGCCTTTCGAAAGTTGCAACAAACGCCCTCAATGTTTTTCAAGAAAAAAAAGGTTTCGCTGGTCAAGGAAAAAATTCACCTTATCTATGATGTTATCACTCAGGTACCAGACATGCTTATCTCCCTGGGATAAAGACATGTCTGACGTAGGCCGGAAGCCACCCAAATTGCAAATGCTAAATATGTTTTCATTGTGTCTGGCTGGTTACGTTTCATGGCGTAATTAACAAGACTAGTAATGAGAATATAAGGTTTAATAGCGTGTGCTTTTTTATACCAAAAAGACAAATTCTCTTTCAGTAGTACCAAATGGCGGGAAATGGCTGCAAGAACGTGTTAAGATAAGACATGTCATCCCGACCTTCGGTCGACGTTTTTTCAAGTCGGTGGCTTCAGGTCAACATGGATAACAATTTCAAGTTTCCATTGGCGTTTGCCAGCAAAAGAAAAAAGCTTGAGGCGTTTGATGGGCTCCCAAAATTTAGCTGGGACGAGATTACGAGCCAGGAAGTAATTGGTCAAGGCTCATTTGGCGCGGTGTTTATTACCCAGTATCAGACAACAAACAAGATGCCCCTCTAATGGCATTACACGGAATGCTTAATGTAGCCCCAATTATTCCCCATTGTATGTTTCGTAGATATTTAAAAAATATCCTCCCTTGGCCATTGAAATAATTGCCTGAATGGTTTTATTCAGATATATTGCGTGATACTTATCGTTGTGTTACTAGGAATCGTACCAGAAATAACTATGCAATAACGTCATGACCCCGCTGAACTGGTCTGGCCTCCTCTAGCTCTAATCTTTCGCGTTGATCATTCGATCTGTTTTTTAAAGCGGATTTTCTTTGCTGTGAACTCTCCCAATTTCCGCCGTTTCAACTGTCGAGTACTACCTAGAAGTTATTATTTCGATTTACTGCTTGAAAAAGGTTGGTTTTCTCTCTGAAAACGGCAGATCCGTTAAATTCAGACATGTGGCCGCCATTGAACGAAAACAACTTTTCCAAATGATGATTTGCTTTGACGTCACACAAGTAGAGATGAGTGGGTCCCCTCCCTCGTGATATACGCATAGATAATGGAGTTTGATTGGGCCGCTTTTGTTCAAGACAATCAAAACAATAGATCCCTTCTGGGAGAGGGAAGAATTTAATCTAGTTTTAATGAATAAATCAAATGATAATTTGACGTCACACAGAAGTGATGAGTGGGTCCCCTCTCTCGTGATATGTGCCTGAAAAATAGATTTTGATTGGGCCGCTTCGGTTGAAGACAATCAGAACAAAATATCCTTACTAGGGGAACACAGAGTTTAATGCATAAATTAATGTGCACATTTGCGACACCGATGAAAAAAAAGATACCCGACCGAAACCTAGACACGTCATGCCCTGCGGGCATTCCGTGTAAAAAGCCTGCCGAAACAGTGGTTGTAAAAAAGCTTTAGAGATTAAGAGATTCCCCCTTTTAGAGATTCCGTATTTTAGAGATTCCCCCTTTTAGAGATTCCCTATTTTAGAGATTCCCCCTTTTAGAGATTCCCTATTTTAGAGATTCCCCCTTTTAGAGATTCCCTCTTTAAGAGATTCCCTATTTTAGAGATTCCCCCTTTTAGAGATTCCCCCTTTTAGAGATTCCCTATTTTAGAGATTCCCCCTTTTAGAGATTCCCTATTTTAGAGATTCCCCCTTTTAGAGATTCCCTATTTTAGAGATTCCCCCTTTTAGAGATTCCCTATTTTAGAGATTCCCCTTTTTAGAGATTCCCTATTTTTGAGATTCCCCCTTTTAGAGATTCCCCCTTTTAGAGATTCCCTATTTTAGAGATTCCCCCTTTTAGAGATTCCCTATTTTAGAGATTCCCCCTTTTAGAGATTCCCTATTTTAGAGATTCCCCCTTTTAGAGATTCCCCCTTTTAGAGATTCCCTATTTTAGAGATTCCCCCTTTTAGAGATTCCCCCTTTTAGAGATTCCCTATTTTAGAGATTCTCCCTTTTAGAGATTCCCCCTTTTAGAGATTCCCCCTTTTAGAGATTCCCTATTTTAGAGATTCCCCCTTTTAGAGATTCCCTATTTTAGAGATTTCCCCTTTTAGAGATTCCCCCTTTTAGAGATTCCCTATTTTAGAGATTCCCCCTTTTAGAGATTCCCTATTTAAGAGATTCCCCCTTTTAGAGATTCCCCCTTTTAGAGATTCCCTATTTTAGAGATTCCCCCTTTTAGAGATTCCCCCTTTTAGAGAATCCCTATTTTAGAGATTCCCCCTTTTAGAGATTCCCTATTTTAGAGATTCCCCCTTTTAGAGACTCCCCCTTTTAGAGATTCCCCCTTTTAGAGATTCCCCCTTTTAGAGATTCCCTATTTTAGAGATTCCCCCTTTTAGAGATTCCCTATTTTAGAGATTCCCCCTTTTAGAGATTCCCCCTTTTAGAGATTCCCTATTTTAGAGATTCCCCCTTTTAGAGATTCCCTATTTTAGAGATTCCCCCTTTTAGAGATTTCCCCTTTTAGAGATTCCCTATTTTAGATATTCCCCCTTTTATAGATTCCCCCTTTTAGAGATTCCCTATTTTAGAGATTTCCCCTTTTAGAGATTCCCCCTTTTAGAGATTCCCCCTTCTAGAGATTCCCTATTTTAGAGATTCCCCCTTTTAGAGATTCCCTATTTTAGAGATTCCCCGTTCCCCGTTCCCCGTTCCCCATTCCCCATTCCTCCATTCCCCGTTCCCTATTTTAGAGATAGCCTCAAGATAATTGATAAACTCTCATTTTGTCGGTAAATGTTTCCTGCTGCATCAAAATGACAAAAAAATATGAGCAGAAATGTTTAAGACCCTATTATTCTCAGAATATTAAAAAGAGTGAAAAATCCCGGGGAAGTCCTCCCCTATATAGGCTGGTTTTCACTTGGACATAAGCATAATGGTAAGAAAAAAGATAAACAAGCGAGAACACTAGCTACATAACCATAAGGACAGACGCACGCGCATAAGCCCCCCCCAGGGGAGTGGGGTACTTGACCCGTGTTTGGGTATAGGGGTGCCGCTGGGGGTTTGAAATCCTGACCCTGTTTAGGAGGAAAATAACCTGAAATACCTACCCTGTGTAGGACAACGCCCTATATTTTAATACCTTATTAGGATAAAGGACAACATCTAGCTCTTGTTTTACACAAGTGTTTATTGGCAATCATAAGTAGTTACATTTAAAGGCCCACTGTCACTTACCGGTCGTGATGTTCCACGCATTGTTCAAAACGCGAACACCAATCACAACAGATAAAATAATACATTACCTAGAAGTGATGGCCAAAAATTCCCAAAATTTCGCATCAACAGCGGTCAACCTAAGGTTGAAACTTAATTGACGTGAAGCATTGTTCACTAAAATAAATACAGACTAACGTCTCTGATTTCGGATTGCCAAATACTCGACGAAAGTCTTGCAACCATACCCTATCTAGGACGGGTCCTTGACAGACTCGCTTTGAATTGTTCAGGGCAGAGGGGCCAAAAACCATAACCCTATCCAGCGGCACGTCCCCATGTAGCCCATATAGGGGAGTACCCCCTCTCCCTGGAGAATACCACTTCTTGACGGAATTCTCCTTAGCAGCTCTCCTCGATGTAAACTGAAGATGGCGGACGAAACGGTTGACTGCCCTTCACTTATGTCGCAGCCGTTCTCATTACGGAAAACTGCGCATGATAAGCATAAGCACAAGACGTTCGTTCTTCTAATGCTTGGTTCGTAGCTATTGTCTATAAGAGTACAGACCGGATAGAAATGACGTCAGATGTAACGCGCGCGCTTTCTCAAAGGTAAAGAAAGTCGATTCGGCTTGTACTTTCTCCTTGTTATTGTAAAAAAAAACAAATCGATGGCCGTTTTCTATGGTCTATTTAACAATTAGATTATGAGCTCGAGATTTCTATCGCGTGATAGCTGATGAGGGCGCAGCCCGAATCAGCTATCACGCATAGAAATCGAGAGCGAATAATCTAATTGTTTTAGTATAAATCTACTAGTCGGTCAAAACTAAACAAGTAAATTATCTATTTCCTCATCGCAGACACTTCGAAAACGCGAAGAAGCAGGCGCCATTTTGTTGAAAATCGCTACTCACTATCTATCACAGAATAGATAGCGAGTAGCGTAGCCAATCAGAGAACGGCATTCGTGATAGAACACTAGTAGATTTATACTAAACTCTTATAGACTATAAAATGACGTCATAAAATATTCAAAACTTGGCAGTTCCACAGGAGTTTTGAGCATTTTATGACATCATTTTATGGTCTATTTGACAATTTTTCCACGAGCGAGCGTTGAATATGAGATTATAAATAGTCAACGATTCGCGTACGATACGATACGATTTGATAACTGTATTTAGACGCGCGTAGTTCCGTGTTGGCTATAATCATTTCCTTTCCAACAAGTGGGAGTGGAATAATTGTTTTATCATGAATGAATGAATGAATGAATGAATGAATGAATGAATGAATGAATGAATGAATGAATGAATGAATGAATGAAGTCTTTATTGAAAAAATCAGACTCAGCAGAGTCTGATATAAGCAACTGATAGAATATTACCGGATCTTGCTGATTTCGCTTGTCTCTGTTTCCTTGGACATGGTATAATGGGTCATATACCATGGCCGCTAAGCCAATCAAATCTCCGGAATTGCATTATACAATGGGCGATCCAGTTTTTAATAAAAGAGTATATATAGACCAAAGAAAACTGCCGTCAATTTCTTGATTAGTACAGTACTCTTGTAATCAGCTAAAACAATGACATTCGCGGGGGGAGGGGTTGGGGAATGGGGCTGAGGGGAGAGGAGAATAGGCAAAGCGAAGAACCTGAAGCTAGCGAGAAAATGATATTAGTTTTGGGAACAGAAAATATCCGGGGACGAATACCTGCGCATATTTTCGCACCAGGCCCGTGACCTAATTTACATAGGTCGTATATGTCAATATGTTGACATTTGCAAGCATTTTAGGCTTGCGAAGTCTTACGATGTTATGGCTAAGTCTTTAGAAGATAGACCACCCCCTTGCTTTTTCGATTAAATAACTAGACATGCACCCATGCCTTAATTACCTTGAGTATAGGACTGCCATGATCCAAACTCTGAACATTACCGGTAATATTGTTACGATTTTTTTTTTCTTTCCAAAAATTAAAAAAATTCCATAAGACTTTGTCTTCAAAATTATCAAATGGTTTGAATGGACAAAAATGTACCTGTAAATATTTCGAAGATTGTTCAAAGAGTTTCTTAAGTGGCTCCAAATGATTTTTAAATTTTTCTGACTGTAGGTTCGATATCCCTCAAAATGAAATGTTTCCTCTTTCATTTGTGGAGTAAGTTTAACCTCAAAGCCGATAGGTCTAATAAACAAATTAATTGGCTAACATTGAAGAGGAAAAGTAAAGAGGAAATCAAATTGACTGTTTCGACTGCATGAAAGACCAATTGTAGACTTTTTTAGCTCTTTAAGGGAAAGGCGGATTGATGTGTTGGTGTACAGTGTGTGTGATTGTGTGGTTCTTTCATTTTCATTGTGCAATTCTTCAAGAAGAGGCGAGGGGGATTGAAGGAAGGAGAAGGTAGGAAAGAGGCTTTTAAAAATTGGTGTAGACTCGTGTTTTATTAGCTTTTGTTAGCTTCAGTCTACCATGCTGTTTACAACGAGGTCAGTTCTCTTGTAGGATGTTAACCTCGATGTACTTGATTCCTACTTTCTCGTTGGTATCATCGCCATAAATTTCCAGAAACAGGCCATTACGCGGATCCAGCTTGTTCTGGTAAATCACCTCTCTGCTAAAGCCTCCGTCCAGAGGAACAAAACAGGTTCCCCACCGGTCTGACAGGCTTAACTGGATCTCAAACCTTCCTGGATAGTACTTGTACGAAGTTTTGGGGAGAGGTACGCCAGTGCGTGGACTGTTCATGGTTAACCCACTGCCTCCCTCGATGCCAAAGCAAGGAGCATGAATCCTGTGGTGACCTTTATCAACGGTAATTGCGCCAATAAATCGAATGCCATCAGAAACAACAAAAGAAGGATCACTGTCTCCTTGGCCGTACTTTGTCTCCAAACCAACCGCCATCTTGATCACCAGGTTGTCATTCGCAGTGGTAATCTTTGGAGGTATAAGGGGGACGATCATCAGCCGGTACCTGTTCTTCGGAGCGCTGAGAAAAGTGAGGCTTTGAGCTGTGAGAGAATGGTGGTGATGGATGAAGGTTGCAGCTCTTGCAAGTTTCATGGGTGTGAAGTAACGGTAAAACAGCATCTAGATACATGATATTAGGAAATTAAAATATATCAAACGTTTAGTACTTTCAAGTAAGTGTCACGTTGTGGTTTTAATGTAAGCTACTCGCAAGACATTGTTGAAACGTTGAAGGTTCGCCGAGCGAGAAAGAGAGATCGGACTAGAGCACACTCACATAAATTGACAAGTTGGCGAATGCCACGCAGGACATTGGCACGACATAGTAAGCAGTTCTCAAACGTGCTCGACATAGTAAGCAGTTCTCAAACAGTACAAATTGTAATGAAAAACTGATGTATTAAGGAGTTGTCCCATAGCCCAAAGAACGCCCTCTCAAGAAGCTAGCTACGGTTACCGGAAATCAACCAGAAACTACAATGTCTATAGGTCAAAGGCATTCCGCTCTAGATTAAATATTTGCGCTACAGGGTGTGATCTTGCCAATTGAGTTACTTTTTTGGGCAGGCTACGTTCATAAGTAGTTATAAGAAGCAAGTGAAATATTAAAATAGAGTTAACGTATTTGTTTTATGTTATTGAAAATTAAAATTCGATTGAAAGGGACTTTCGGTTTGTCGATGACCGAGTGTTCGCGATTTCACACAAGTCAACCACGGAAAAAATCCGGAGCTAGCGAATGTGTTTTTTTTTTTCGAAGTGAATTGCTCTACTTTTCAAACTTTCTTAAAGGTCCTGCTTTTCTTCTCAGCCTTTGAGTCGTTGTACAGTTTCGAGAATAATCACTGGGTCGGTTACCAAGCGAAAACTTATGCCTTAAAAGTCGAAACGTAATTTTTTGTAATATTAAATTTTAAACAGTTACCAGCTGCGAACGGCAATTGAATCAATATTAGTCAGGCTACCTGAACTGCGACTAAGACGGTTCTTTCCATTCTTGGGATTTTTGAATGAAAATCGGTAAAAAACGCGCGCGGAAACTGAGTTAACAGCGCCGCCTTACTGATAAACGTCTGCTAATAGTTCTGACTATTCAGTTATTACTGTTAATATTCTGTAACAAACTGAAGCTAACTGTAAACAAAGAAAGCTCCCCGGTGTTAAACGAAAACAAATCGATGGCATAAAATACCTGTGGCTGTTTATACTGCCTGTTTGGTTTATCTCCTCCCTCTACCAACGCTACAGCAACAAAAATCAATAAAGCTGTTCTGATCATTGCTATGCGGCGGTCACGCTTCTTCAACTTTACGTTTCGGCAACGGAAAATAATATAGAACAGATCGAAACAGAACAAAGTTGTCCAGTTGATCAATATGAACAAATATGCCGAGCTCAGTCTGCGAGGTCAATTTTATTAGGTTCGTTAGACTGTAGACACGTCATGCTAGCTAAAAGGTTAGCATCGCTCGTAATTTTTCGCGTTTGCCAGAGGACCATTAGCTCACTTTCTATTTAGATTATGTTTGTCATAAAAATTGAATCTCAATAATTAAAAGGGACTCAGTAGAATTTACAGGCTTAGCTCAGTTTTTCCTCTTTCTCCCGAGAAACTGACTTTCTTTAACAATCCTATTTTTTTTCGCGAATACTATTTCTTAAACACTGGCATTGCACAGTATTCATAAAGACAGAAATTAATTCAGTCCGTAATTAAACATTGGTGTCTCCTTGCTACACGTGAGTTTGCTTACTGTCAATACATTTTTAAATTGTTTAACACTGCGACAGATATCACTGAAAGTCAGGAACTCTTCCCCCTTAATGTTTTCTCTTTTTACATCTGGCCGTCGTTTTATAATCTTTTTCTCCTCTAATTCCTCTATTTTTGTTCGTGAATGATTTTCGTGTGGATCGATCGAAGGCGTGGGGCGCCCAGCACGTGCTCATTAAAACTCACGCCCCTAATGTTAACTTTGACCGTGCACGGCAGAATATTTGTCTAAACTCAATGAAAATCAAAAATATAATATACCCGCGAAAAAGCGAAAAATAGGTCTTATCACGGTTTTCGACGCCATTTTGACGAGTAGGCAAACAGGCTCGAAATAACAGTGTTTGTATGGAAATCCGATGTCAAATAATTTTCATAATAATTTAGGCACTAGGAAAAGGATTTTAAGAAAAAAATTGGAGGGATGTAGCTGTGCCAGAAAGCGTCCAGTCGTGTTTTGAACTTTCCATACATTTGTCTGTAAAGCGAAACTGCCGTGAACTGCTACCAAAAATAGTTCGCGGGGAAAAAATACAGGGAAATGTATGGAAAGTTCAAAACACGACTAGACGCTTTCTGGCAAAGCTACATCCCTTCCTTTTTTTTTTTCTTAAAATCCTTTTCCTAGTGCCAAAAGTTTTCAATTCATAAATTTTTCAGAAGCGATGTTTTATGAAAATTATTTGACATCGGATTTCCATACAAACACTGTTATTTCAAGCCTGTTTGCCTACTCGTCAAAATGGCGTCGAAAACCGTGATAAGGCCTATTACTTGCAGTTATTAAATCCCTTTACCTAATTGACTAACTTTCATTTTTCCAGTTACAGTAGACGTTTTTAGGGGAGTTGTTACCCACCTGCCCTAAAAACGGCTGCGTGGGAGATTGAGTTAGCCTGCGAACGGAGACCTATATCCGGCTGTCGCTTCTTTCCGCCGGAGAGAAAATGAACAAATGGTATGACAAAGAAGAACATGGTATAGAAATAGTCTGCGAGCAGTCCTCCTTTTTCCTCAGATCACGTGAGCAAAAGCGCCGGCAAAATTTTGCAAATTAGAAAAGCGAACGAGGAGGGGTCGTGGCTTCCTCGTTCGCTCGATCAATCGCGCCCGATCGCGCGCTACATCTATCGCGCGCTACAGAAGTTAGGAAAAGAAATAGACTGTTCGCAGTCTAGTATAGAAACGGACTACTACGACAACGCCAAGATCCTAGATCAGTAAGAATGGGCAATGTAATTCAATGGACTGTAATAAATTGCTTCGCGGGGCGATTTTTAACGTAACACAACGTTAAAAGTTCTTATTGTGTAACATAGCGGGCGGACAATTTTAACCTACGAAGCAATTTGCTGCGGCGAACACAATGCAATTTTTTTTTAATCTTTCTTGGAAACTTTTTCAACGAGTTCCCCGCAACAAAATGTTGCGTTAAAAGTTGTTCCTGCGCTATATTGCGTTAAAAATCGTGCTTAAAAGTTGTCCGTGCAACATGACTTTAAAGAGGATAAAGTAGCCTCAAGCTAACGCGAAGCTTATTAGTGTGGTTCTCTGTGATTTGTATATAATGCGAGTCTGCGCGTAAAAGTCTTCTGTTCTATCACTTTCAAGGCATAATACGAGAGCGCGATGTTGATGGTGGCGCACGAAAGATAGCGCTGAAACAAGGAGGGCAGTTTAAATTCTAGTCGACATTTTTTGTGGCTTTAGTCTCTTTGAGGGCACTTTCATGAGCGGCAGATAAAAGCGCAAGATAGTTTGCGGCGTAACGAGGTCCAGAGATTTTAAGAAAGAAAGAAGAAAAGAAGGAAGAGAAAGAAAGAAAGAAAGGAAGGAAGGAAGGAAGGAAGGAAGGAAGGAAGGAAGGAAGGAAGGAAGGAAGGAAGGAAGGAAGGAAGGAAGGAAGGAAGGAAGGAAAGAAGGAAGGAAGGAAGGAAGGAAGAAAACTACGGTCGGGGCGGGTGCGTAAAGACAAAAACTTCACGAGCAAACAAACACTTCAAGAGTCTACATATTCTTTGCCTTTTAATTGTTTGGTTATTTACAGAAGTAGAAAATCGTGAATTACTTCAAAGTTTCAAAGTCATGTTATGGATGGTATCCGGCCGTTTCGCTACATTTTTAAATTACATGTATTGTAAAATTTGCGCTCAATTTACTCTTCAACAGACGTTTTGAAACACACGTTGTGAAAATATCAATCGAAGTGTGCGTTTATCAACGATTACTTTTAAACCTAATTTTCTGCGAAAGTTCGCCTAGCTACTCAATATAGTGACTGTCATTTTCATGACGCAGAAAACTAAATTATATAAAAAAGTATGAAAATTTATATATTTTTATCGGCCTTTAGTATAAAATAATATACATCTCGACTTAAAAATTTCTTTCGTAAAACAACTCATCAATAATTAAATTCTTACGGATAAGCAAAACATAAATTCTTCAAATATTGGTAATTACATAATGATAAAACTATTGTGGAATACTTTTAATTATATGATAATTAAAATATAAATAACTATTCATTCTGAATATAAACTCAACTGTACGGAACTTCGTTTCATTCATTTGACAATTAAAAGGCTGGGGCACTTTAAAATCCAGTCATTTTGCATTTTACGTACACACATTTCCTTCAAGATGAGTCCAGTGTTTGCTGATTAATTCCTTTTACTGAAGCTGATTCACTTGTCTCTCCTTTAAAGGACTTCAATTCTGACTGAAAGAAACAAAGAAAGAAATAACCTCTACTAAAGTTATTAAGTCTAATGGTTCCATAATTTACTAAGTATTTAAGGCCAAGGAGGGCTCTCAGTTGTCTACAGTATAAACAGTGTATAGCGGGATGGGGTGGACGAATTAAGAAAAAAAAACTGTGACAAACGCTGATTTAATCCAAGAAACCATTAGAATGTCTTTTTATCAGGGGCAACCAACGAGAACATTTTAGCAAAACACTTAAAATGTTGTCTCCTATGTTTTCCCAGATCGTTTGTGCCCATTTAAAGACATATTTATGTGAGCTAATCAAGTTTAATCTGTTCTTATGCTTTAACTGAAAATCTAAGTTGCAGAAAATTTTAGGGAAAAGAATCTTAAGGGGGGATTTCACGTAAATTTGAATGAAATTTGAAGAGGTTTTAAGAAGGGATAGAAGAAAGAAAATGATTTTTGGAACACCAACAGACAGTTGATACCCACGCAAGAGCACCCCAGGTTGCTAGTGGACGAACTTGGTGTCCGTCTATTAATTATTAACTACAAATTCTAATTTTAAAACCTCACTAAATCTTCAATATTTCTTATTTCTCTTAATTTTACCCATCCTTCTAGAAAAACTACTCCTACCCAAAAATTCACAGAATACTCCACAACACCGATTCACGGGATGATGGTAGGGTTTTTGGATTGCTTGAAACGTGAACAAGATATTTAAATTAAAGCCATGTTAAGTGGTGGAAAAATGGCGTTTAGGTGAAATCCCCCCTTTATCCCCGAATTTATTAGCCGTTGTTGACTTGACGAAAATGCTAGCTCACCTTTTTTTTTTTTACATTTTTAACAACATATTTTCCCCTTTGAAAATGAGAGGAATTAGTTTTTCAGTGTTACGAAGCGATTATGACCTTCTATACTTATCTGTTATCATGTAATATTACCTCCAGTTGAGCACACTTGGTCTTCAACCCTTCAACTTCTTCTTTCAATTCAGCATTCTCTTTCTGCAGTGCTTGAATCTTTCTTTCTGCTTGCATTTTCACGGACAAAACTATTCCTGTTACATAGATTCAACCTCATAAATTAGTGAATGCCGTAGTAAACTTAACTAATTTGTGGATAAAAAGCAAGTTCGACACAACATTATTGTGAAAAATAACTTTTTCCTATAGCCAAACCTGAGGTCAATTTTAAATAGATAGTTGTACAGAGTAATTAACATTTCTGTTTTTTTTCCCTTTCAAAAATATATTGTACCTGATTAAGTACGAACTTTTATTTATACATTTCAGTCATGCTGTAATCAAACTTATTTTTAATAATCAGACTTTGATAAGGAGGTGAAAAAGGAGACCTTACCATTGACAATTCTTGTGACTCGCCACAGTCGCAGAATAACGATGAGACTTATCCCATCTACAGCTCCCTCCTTCCCACTGTAATGAAAATTAAAATGTTTATCAGTCTAGTGAACAAGAGTGACCCATGCATGCAGGGGAACACTAGGGAAGTGTACGGGGTACTCCTACACGTATCTTTGGCATCAACATAAACCTGATGCTCCGTAATTAAGGTACGGTTTTCAGCGTCTGCAAACGTCAACAGGTTTTTTTAATACAACATCACTATTTAACCCTACCTGAACCCCGGGGGGTGGGGGGGGGGGGAGCAGATTCTGCACAAGTCGACTTTGAACCTATTAGTAATAATATAAGAGCAAATGTGATGGGGGACTCGTTCAGAAGTTTATCTGGGAAAAATCTGATGTGATCGGTTAGTGTTTATTAACTTTGATGTTACCATTGCAGTTGCTTTAAAAAATGGAAAATCCCTTTAGAGAAAAACAGAGGACTTTTTGTTCAATTTTGGCACTTTCCTGAAGTTTTGGGGAAATGATCCAGAATTCCAAGATGGCGGAACCAAGATGGGTGCATCATCACCTCCCATTGTGGACCTCAAAGGAAACATCTTTGGAGGTATTTTCTATCCTCAAAGTGCCATCATCATAGATTTTATTCTAACAAAGTTATGTCTAGCCAATCATTACACTGTACAAAACATTCTTACTACAAACCTGAATGCAACATCCAGAGAAAACGACACAATGACAACAACCCCATCAAATACCTGCCAGGTAATAACATAACAATAAATTAGTGAAAGTTTTAACATATTAATAATTATTTGACTTAGATCTCTAATTGAGGTATAATAATTTATATTAATTTTGTTGTCATACTGTCCACTCTTCACTGAAAGTTAACAATAATTATTAATAATATTACTGTTATTTAAGTCTGAACATCAAAGGCCTTTGTAAATGTATTAGTTTCCTGGATTATCTGGAAGTATCCTGCATTTGAACTACAACTCCCAACTCCTGGAAGGTACCGTATTTTCTCGGTTAAATGCCCCCGGCGTTTATTTAAAATTCGGCAGTTTTGACCCGGCGTTTTTTGAGGCCGGCGTTTAATCGGGGTATGGCGTTTATTAATTAAATGCAATTTTCAGTCATTTTTCCAGGTTGATTTATTATTACAGATTCTCGGAAACCTAGGGGCAGTTTGTCAGTGCTGGACGATTTTCCCCCGGATTACCCGAAGTTACAGTATTATGGCACCGTACATATGGCACGTGTACCATGTTGCAATCAACATTTGTATCACTAACAAACAGCACATAAACAATATTTGAATGATGTAGAAGCAAGTAAATGAAATGAGTACAAAGTTTTAAGTTTATAAACAGCAATGTCGCCAACGTCCTCGTTTGTGTCAGCCAATGTGTGCAAATTATAGCATACCCTACTTGGTATGTTGTAACAGTACCATTCAAGAGGTTACTATTTACTTGTAACTGGTCCTTGTGACCTCAACCCCTAATAAACGCAGGGACCCCGATCAAACACAGAGGCTCCGATTAAACGCACCCGGCGTTTATTTGAAAATCGGCAGTTTTGACCCGGCGTTTACACAAAGCCGGCGTTTAATCAAGAAAATACGGTATTATGCTGACAGAATCCATTTTGCAGATAACATACTTACTAGGCAAAACATTTTCGAATACCCATAAACACTCCTGTTTTGGGAATTAAAGTTTTGTTCTTGCCAAATTATAACTGGGAACTTTCACTGATGAGTGAAGATCATGTCTGCGTACAAAACGGCTGAAACATGTGGTGCATCAAATTGTGGCAAAAACAACAACAACAACAAAAAAAAACCAAAAACAAAAACAGCACAAACCTCCATCTTGTGCTTAAAAAATGTGAGCCCCATGGCATAGATCTTCAAAAACAACTGCAGAAATTGAAAAGGTCAAAACAGTTCAATGTATGTCCTTAAAAAAATCCCCTCCCCATGGAAGGTCATTGAAACTCCTAGGGGGAGAGGGGGATCATAAAAGTCAAAATTTTAGAAGCAAAGTATGAAGCTAAACTGGAATTTCCTGGGGGGATGGGGGTGCAACACAAAAAACCTTCCATGGGGGGAGTATGAGTGTTTTTTGGAACTGCACATTAGAAGTAATTCAAAGAAAAATTCACAGCTTTTAATAATAATCACACTTTACTCATGACAACATAAAGAGCTGTCAGTTTGTCGCTACCTTGATGTTGTGGGTAAAAAATTCACATAATTTTTTTCTTACTTTAGGTTAGTAACAACAAGATGGCAACAAATTGATAAGTTATACAGGTAACTTTCAAAGTGAAATGTACTATTTCTGATTGAGCAGCTAGCAGTAAGGCAGAATTAAGTCTGTAGGGTTTTGCCTAGAGGCTAGAGCTAATTAATTAGAATGATACTAATTGTGTTGTTTCCCAGCGAGAACTAGGACAGACACATTGTTACCAAACCATCTGGCCTAGCTGATGCAATTCCATAGATTAAAAAACAATAGATTAAAAAACAATAGTGAGCTAATATGTGAGGTCCACAAAAAGCAACCCAGCCCTGCACACTGACGTCATCTGATCATTAACTGGGCAGGCAATTCAATATTCTATACCTGCCAACTTTTTCTGAGATAAAGGCATGAGATTTTTATCCTGGGAGTGGTGGGATTTTTGAGAACGACACGATCATTTCCGAAGATTCCCGAAGAAGTCCGAAGTCTTCCGAAGACATCCGAAGTCTTCTGAAGACGTCCGAAGTCTGCCAAAAGCGAGGTTATCGAGAAAATGCTTAGCCACAAGGACCAACGTAAGTTGGTTTAAAATCAGCGCTATAGTTCTAAAATCAGAAAGTTTTGGACTGACATGGTCAATTTTTTAATGCAGTTTTGATGTTGGTGTTCCCAGAAACGGCCATAAAGCTTTATTCTAGCTGCTCACAAAAGCATGACGAAAGCGAAAACAGCCCTCGCATTTCCCAGTCCCAGTCTTAGGACGCGTATAAACGCGAGCTCGCTCCCAGTGCTTTTCACCTTCAAAACTCAGAGATCGCAAGAGGTGTTGTCATTTATTCATTTTACACAATTGGCTTTCGTTCCTTCCATGGGTCTGAGTTAACATACTTTTGGAAATTGTGTCAAGGAAGACAGCAACAACTCACATTTTTCAATCAAGCGTGAGAAATTGGCCCGCAAGCGTGAGCCGGAGTGAGATCGAAGTTTTCAACCCGCAGGCTTAAGATTCACGCCTAAGGCGTGAGAGTTGGCAGGTTTAATATTCCTCACTGATGCACTGATGTCACAGATGATTCACATGCCATACACTGTAACTTTGAAACAAATCATCTTTCAAACCAACAAATCAATAAAGCAAAAGTGAAAATACCTCAATCATGAAAATTGACAGGATGACGATACTGATGTAGTGAAGGACATGAGGTGCAGGATTGTCATGATGAACTGCAACAGATCAAAGATTTTTCTTCTTGTCAGACCACAGATAACCTACATGTATGATAAATAAATAGGTTATAAATTCATCATACAACAACATTCCTTATACTATGACATTAAAAAAAATGACATTATTAGTTAAAGGTGGTAGAAAAAAAAATTGTAAATTCGGCAATAATAAAGGCATAATGATATTGTATCAGCAACCAGACTCAGAAAGGGACAACAGGTTGAACAGGTTTGGAAATGGGAACTGCATGGCTCTCACCTTCAATTGCTCTCAAGTCAAGAAGCAACTCTGCAATGACAATGATCATATCCACGACAACCAAAGCAATAATGGCATATTGAGTCTTATGACTGTGGAGAATTTCACAGAGCTTTTCTCTGTGGTTCTGAGCCGGCCTGGGTAAAAATAAAAGGATGTCAATTACATGTAATTACCACCATTTTATACTGAAAGCATATGTTGTGATATCACATAATTTATTAAGATTTCAAAATTATGGTCTAGAGAGCATCTGGGAATTTAATGATATTTGTAGCCTTTTCAAGCTTTGTTTGCGCGCGTCAAGTAGAAGTCTTTCCAAGTTTTATGTAAAATTGTGTTGTATTTACATGAAGTGACTCCTTAATTTTATCAGGTTTGAGTTTGATTTTCATGCTTAATGCGATCTGGTTTTGCCATTTTCAATTTATCAGCTTTAAAATAAAGTGGATCCATAAAGTGAAACAGCAAAGTGAAACGAGAAACGAGAGCTAGAATAAGTACAGTGAATATATATTGCTAATCTGCAAGCATTTAGGTACAACGTCGTAAACTTATTCGAGAGCTAGAATAAGTACAGTGAATATATATTGCTAATCTGCAAGCATTTAGGTACAACGTCGTAAACAAGTTAATACTAGCTTTCTTCACCTTTCGCTGGCATCTTCTGTCAAATTCACGGTGCTTTCTGTCACTGCAGTGCTATTGCTAGGCTGTTCCATCTCGTTCAGATCGGTTACTGAAAGTCGTTCATCTTCAACCAGTCTTTGATCGTCTGGCTCCTGCATCTAATAAAGCTCACTCGAGCATGTGATTTGCCTATCCGTGGAGCTGGAATGCACTGAGGCAAGCCCTTCACCCGGAAGTGCCCTGTAAAAATATGAAATTCCGGATTTTAAAACAAATGAAAGGCCTGAACGGAGGTTTATATTTGTGAAGGAAAGACATAAACGCTGAACGGAGTAATTTAATACCTCAACACATTACATAATCCTCCAGAACCAGGCTTCGACTCAAAAATCAAGCAGGCGTTCTTGTCAAATTTTCGAAAGGAAAAGGTCTGGCACTAGTTTCTTGTCAGCGCCTAAACAAACATGGCGGACAGAGGAGTGAGATTTGCTCGTTCTTCTTTGAGTAACAATTTCAGCGTGTTGGTCATGTAATTCCTTGTGGATAGACCGCTGACGGTTTCGACCGAAAATGGCTACTTTTGAAGACTTCGAGGTATGCTTTTCTTTTATTCAGTTGCTGTTTTTGAGACCCCCAAAGTGCAAAATATTGACGCTCTGAAATTCTCCTTTTTGGAGGAAATAATGACTTATAGCTGGCATTTGACATCGTAAATTTCTAGCTAAATAGTTGCGTTAAGAATAAACCGAGGCTCCTCTGTTTTTAAATGTGCGTGAGACTTAATCTGAAGTAATTTAAAATTTTGCCTACATGTAAAATAATTTCCTTGTCATTTTTTAAGCTTTAATAGGATTTAAGCTTTAGCCTCATAGGCAGATGTTCTTTGGTTATCTTCCACTGCATAGGGAGCTATGGGAGGAAATCGAAATTTAATCATTTTGACTTGTCACATCAAGTTGGAGACAGGGGTAAGGGTGATGGGGGGGGGGGGGGGCTGTTGAGAGGATCCCACTTCCTGGTTTTTTCATAGTAGCTTTGCCTTTTTTCACTTAACCTAGTGCATTATAATTAATTATTTTTTTCCATTTTCCATTTGCTCTTTTCTGTTTTTTCTTCTGTCACCTTTCCAAAATGGATTTTATTCCATTTGCTGCCTTTCTGCATTCCAACAAGATTTCATGTAATTAAATCCCCTGTGTATACTTTCCACCTTTAGGGGGATTTTGATGCCTGTGAATATGTTGAACGCCTGGCGAGCACTGTTGTGGGTGGAGGATCCAAGGGCGGAGCTGATGCGTTTGATCCCAGAACTTTGTCAGATGTGTTTGAGAAAACCATCCGAGAACTTACAGCTTTGGACGAGAAGATGCAGGGGAGAATAAACAAGCTTGAAGAACTCTGTGCCAAAGAGCAGGAAGAACACAAGCAGAAAGCCAGAGAACTGGAGAACACATTTAAGGTCTCTCTTGTGTTCATTTAAGTAGGAAATGTTTTTTGGGGGGTTTCACTTAATATATGAATGTATACCAAGAACATGTATGTATGTGTGTGTCACTGAGAGGAAAGTGTGTCTGTCATTAATTTATTCACCAGGCTTAAAACATAACATCATGTTTCTTTCAATACCTATACCGTGTGCCACTCGTCGACATTCAAATCCTAGCAGTATGCAGGATGTTTGTCCCATGAATCTAGTTTAATGGCCTTAGCTCCCACGAGTCTCCTGTAGCTCAGTGGTAGAGTATCCGAACTAGTAATGGGAAGGTCTTAGGTTCGACTCTTGTTGGCTAGAACTCGGATTTTCTTTTTCTGAGTATGCTTGTCACTGACTGAAAAATACGTTGATCATGTTGATGAATTGTTGCTAACTTTGCCTATACATGACTTGCTCAGCCTCTGGCAGTTTCTCATTAATTGTCAGGATTGTGGTACAGTGTGTCATATACATGTACAGTATCTTTGGTAGTAGGTATTAATAATTCTAGAAAGTGGCCCATATTATGGATTATTTGCCATTTGAAGATTTTGAGAGGTCTGTTTCCAGACAGAAGGTTCATTGGTGGATTGGTGGAGTGGTACTTGGCGTGCTAGGTGCTAGTTTTCATCTGGCCCCGCCCTGTAGACTGTTTACAGTCCATCATTTCCACTGTGATTGTTGAGATTTTATGCTTTGACTTGGTTTGTAATGGTGAGGTCCCCCCTCATCAGGTCTCCCCAGGTTGCATTCATTATTACAGACAAAGATGATGGCAGTTTGATTGAAGCACACGATCTCGACAACCACACTGGAAAATACTATGGAGACTTTAAACAGTCTGCTACTCCTAAGGCCTGCCCAGTTTGGTTGGAGCTACCAGCAACTGAAGCCCTTGCTGGTATAGAATACCAGGATCCTTGAGGCAACCAAGACTCCCAATCAATTCTCCCTTATCATGGTAATTTAAAATTTTAATGTTGGCCCGATAACGAAAACAATTGCACTGCTGGAAAGAGTAACTTAAAATTAGTAAAAAGGCAAAGTTTGAGAGTCTGGTCTTTTAAAGAAGCGAAGATAATAGCTCTGTTAAGTCTGAAAATATTATAGACGTTTGTATGGAAACAGGCAAAGTTTGCCTATCTTCATATAAACATTTGGAAAAGTTCCTGAATTCACAGAACTATATCTTCGGTATTTTACCTGACAAGACTCTCAAACTTTGCCCTTTTACTAATTGTAAGGTGCTCAGTTCCCAGCCGCGTCGATTGTTTTGCGTTATCAGGCCTACATAAAAATTTTAAATTTCCGTTGTAAAGGTCTATGTTGATAATAAGAATTGTTGTTGTCATCAGTGTGGTTAGGATACAAAAATGCACTGGGAACCATGCATAAATTAAACTCAATTTCTCAATTTCACTTAATCATGCAGTACTGTGCTGTGCTAAAATGCTTTTCATTGTTAATATCTTTAATCGCAGACTGCAACTGGTCTTTTTCAAGAGTTAGACGACAGGATAAATTATGTTGCCACTAAGGTTGTACACTTGGGAGACCAGCTTGAGGGGATCAACACACCACGGTCAAGATCCATTGAGGCACAGGAACTTATGAAGTACTTTGATGAGTTTGTCAAAGGAAAATTGGTTTCACGTGTTTTTAATGACCAATTTCAGGTGAGCATGAAGGTGGAAAGATTATAAGCTATGTCCACATATAATTATATTATGAATGTTAAGGTCACAGTTTACAGTAAAATTCTGGACATTAACCCCCCTCCTATTATGTAGCCCATCCCCCAAATTTCAGATGCTAAAATTGTTCTGAACATAACCCCTGCCCCCCCCCCCCCCCAATGTAATTGATTACAACACTGACCCGCAGTGAAATAAAATAATAATAAAAATGTTACAACTTTTTTATCATCAGTGATGACTTCTTATTCTTTTTAGATTTATAGATTTCAACATAATTAGACACATTTTTTGTCTTGATAATGGCGTTAAGTTAGCATCAAAACATCATTGTTTTTTTAGCCTTTTTTTTTAGATCTTAGAATAATTTTAAGTGGTTTTTCCCCCCAACTTTTTATAGTCAAAGTCAATAATTATTATTAACTATAAATGAATATATCACAGTTCTGGTATTTTCATCGGCCAAAGAAAATGAAAGCTAGATAGAAATTATGTTGTCAAACAGAAGGTCAAAATTTTGTCAGCAATAAATTATTGATAATACATGTAGACTATGTTTAGTTGTAATTTCCTGGTGTTATAGCAACACTAATTGACAGAATAACTTTGTTCTATTTTGCCTACAGATTCATGAGGCAGCAAACATCATACAAAAACTGTCCCTTATTGCTCAAGAACTGCCTACTGATAGGTACAGTCAAGTGATAAATAATCCATAAAAGGACAGTATGATTGAATCTTTAGTCTATTCAAACTGATTTGTCAATGTTAATTGTTTCTGATTTACAAGTGAATTGTTCGTCTCTTGGATATTTTTTGTCATTTTTAACAAACTGGTGGCAGTTTTCTGTGGTCAAAACTTTACGTGTATATACAGCTGTAGACCATAAAATGATGTCATAAAATGTTCAAAACTCAAGTGGAACCACAAGCTGCAGACAAGTGGTTTCACTGCCAAGTTTATGGCATCATTTTATGCTCTAAAAGAGTATAATTATACAGCCTATGGAAAACTGCCTTTTGATTTGTGTTTTACAATTACAGTGGAAAAAGTATGAGCAGAATAATTTGTTGAGAAAGTGTGCATGTACATCTGTCTGTATTGTAGTTATAGACAATAGCTATGTGCCAATCAGTGCATGGGAATTTTTACAGTTATTGTAAAAAAATGCATAATGTTGGCATTTTGAATTTTGAATTATTTTCTTTTTAAATGCAACTTTGTCTTATAATGAATTTCTATTGGGTTTAGGTTTAAAGCTGTTAAAGAAAGAATCAAAGGTGAGTGGTATGTCTCATTTGGAAAGAAAACAAAAAGGCTTCCCTTTGGGGGCTGACATACATGTAGTCAAGTGCATGTGTTATGTAGCTAATGCAGATTGATTCGAATTTGTTGTTCTTGTTTTTTTGTTTCAGTATTGAAAGAAAGTTATAAATTATGTATTTTCCAGGAAAACAATTTAACTTTTTTAAAGCAGAAGATGAAACACTTTTAACTTGATATAAATAATGTAACACTATTAATAGGAATAAAAGGAAATCCTAGACTTCCTAGAATATACCGACTGATCTAAACACATTGAAAGCTGGGTTAACTTTTGACGAGTGTGGCTTATTTATAAATGTTGCTAATTCATCATTTTGGTATGCATCCTTAAATACCACAGAGTGTCACGATCATGTAGAAATGGCTTTGCTTGAAGAATTTGAAGATGCGCATCACCAGGGTAGTATCAACAGTATGAGAAAATGTGCAGAGACTTTGCTGCCATTCAAGGTAAAGTCTTCCTGGGAGCGTGAAATATGTACCTCTTGCTAACTGAGTTTGAGGTCTGTACTGTTAGTTACCGACCAAAAAAAAAGTAACGAGAAGGTTAGTAAGATATTTATTATGTCTCGGAGGTTAATCGGGCACGTGGGAAAGGAAACTTTGAAATTTAGCGGGCCAAGTGAGAGTGACCTTCTGGATTTCGATTGCCCTAACTTGAAAAAAAATTATATATAGAGTGTATAAGAACAACCAACCCTGTAGTTCAGAATTGAAATGCGGGAGGAGTGGGGGGGAGGGGAATTCTCCAAAACCTGACCCTCTTTCAGACCAAAAATATACCTTTTTTCAGACCTACATGTAAATGGTTAAAATATGGCTTTTAAAATTCATAACTAATGCAGTGTTTTCAGAACAAAACTGCTGAAAAAGCATACCCCTTGGATGAATGCCACCTCCGCTCTCCAAGATGTGGGCTGGCCCTTATGTGTTTGCCCGTTACATATTGTAATGCATGGTTTTTCCAATCCAACTTTAAGAGTACAGTCGGTCAAGTACTTAACAATAATAATTTAATATTTTGTGATTGATTCATTTCTACAGGGCTACTCCCAGTGTATTGATGCTTTCATAAAACAAAGTCAAAAGGCAAGTTAAACTTGATGAGTTAATTCTGTAACCCTGTGAATGTCCTCCACTTGCACAATGTGCATTTTATGTAAAATGCTATCTGTAATGTGCTGGGAGAGGCATGAATAATAATTTTTTTATTATTTTCAGAAATTATTTGGAACATTCTTGTACAGTAAACAATGTGGTATTAATTACATTTTTTTCTTCATAATAAAATTAGTTAGTTTTTTTTTTATAACTAATTGCATTTTTTAAACCTAGTATACCGCTAAGGTTTTTTTTGTTATTCTAACTGCTGTACACTCAACTACATGTACTTCAGATTTCCAACTTCTTCCTCTTCTTGTTGCATTTGTAAACTTATAAGGCACCTGTTAAAGAAACCAAAATGATTTTTTTCCATATCAAATCTAATACCTGAAAAATAAAATGCCTCTTACAGTTTTAAGACAGTAGTGTAGCAGCTCTTGTAAGCTTGAAATAATTGCGTTTGATGTAGGAAGAACGCTTCTTAATATGCAACCTCGTTCCCAGGGTCTCTCTTCTTCCCGCCCCAGCGAGAGAGAGAGACCCTGGTTGGAGCTGGTCACGTGACAGCACAAGACAAACTTCTTCCCAGTCGGGGTACACTTGCTCAATTGTTTTATTCGCAAAGAGCCGATCAGAGATTTTCAAGCGGGTGCGATTTAAGCAAGCGAAATGCGAGAGATTTGGCGCAGTTTCATGCCGTCTGCAAAAATCGTATATTAAGTACAATCTAGGGAATTTCAAACGGTCAATGAAGCAGAGGTTTATCATAAATTCTACAACTTGAACCGGAGTAATTTATCTACACTAGTTGGAACAGTACTGATTCCATGAATTCTACCAGAAATAGTATTTATTCAAGCTTAAACTGCGGTAATAAGTACATCTTTTGCTCTATAAAATGAAATGAAGTTCATAAAAAATTCTTTCAGTAACAGCATTATAATTCATCACTCACAAGAAAATACCAATACATTCTTCTTGTTAATAGTAATCTGTTTATTTACATGTAATTCGCGAAGCACAATATTGAATATTTTTTTGGTCACCGATTTCCTGTGATTAAATACACTGTAAATACATTGTTTTCGATCACAATCAGCGCTCTGAGCTCAATATTTTTCGTTTAACTACGGTTTAAAGTCAAGAACGTAGGGAATAAACTAAGATGAAAAGTACCTTTCAATTATATTCACACGCGGCTTGCTTCAGTCCGTTGGTATTTCTGAACACTTCGCCTGCTTACATTCTATTGCCAAAAATTCTTGGTGTTCCATTCGGCAATACTAAAATTGATCTTCTTTCACATTTCACCTCATTTGGAGCTCTGTTAAAAGGCGTAAAGCCAGCGATACCTCTGTTCTAATCACCATGCCTGTTTAGGTTTTGTCGGTTTCCCTCTGGCGTCCCGAAAAGTTACGACTGTTTTTAAAATAATTCTTTTGGATTAACAACACTCTACCTGAGTGGAAAAAACGTGAACCTCTTCCAATTCTCAAGTGAGCGTGTGATGTAGAAATGCTTGTTGGAAAACCGCTTGTTGTCGTAAAGTTTGTAGCTGGCTTCTCCGTCCTTCTGAGAAAGCGACAACTGCATACTCTACTACCCCTCCCTAACGACAAATTGTGTCAAGCACCCAGATTTGGGTGCCACGTGACCAGCTCCAACCAGGGTCTCTCTCTCTCTCTCGCTGGGGCGGCCGAAGAAGAGAGACCCTGGGAACGAGGTTGCTTAATATGGATTTGAGTAGAGATTTTATGGGACTTGTCGTGGATGGGTCGATGGATTTCGGGACGCACATCTGGCATCCCCCGCAGATTTTTTTGCAGTGGTGGATGACATCACAAAGAGAGAGAGCCTGGGATCGAGATTGATCAGCGATCAATTTACGACAAGACTTGCAGTCACCAGGCGTGCGACTCGAAGTTGCCAACTTTAAAACATCCCCTTGTATAAGTCGAGTACCAGGCAGAGAACTTTCTACTACCGCATGGTCCATATTTTGGAACAATCTAGACAGTACTCTTAAAACTGCAAAATCGATTTCTATGTTTAAATTTTACCTAAAAAATAAATTGATAACTGTTTCTTTTTGTTAATAGTATGTCATGATAGTATTTAGTATCTTATAAGTATTCATTTTCTTATAATTGTATAGTATGTAGTGATAATATCTATTACATAATTAATTCTTATAGGTATTGTCACTGAAAAGCCCCACCAGTGTGGAGTGTCAATAAAGTATTGTATTGTATTGTATTGTATTGGCCTGGGCTTGTGACATCGAATGCACTCTCTAATCTATGATTATTACTAGTATTATTGTATTAATTAACAGCTGCTATTGTTTTTAGGGTTGGGAGTATCGTTCTGTTGTTTGTTCTATTGTTTTCAAGTCATGTATTTCTAGTTATATGAAAGCTGCTACATTGCCATTTTAGAAATGCTTCTGCTAATAAGATGCCTCCTCTGGTGAAGTGGATTTCTTTATTACCACCCAAAGCTGGGAATTCATTGATTTAACTGGAACACGGTTTTAATTATCTGACGTTAACTTTTTGTTAAATGCGTTGTGTTGACAGGGCCAGTTCAATTCTGCTGATGTGTTTCAAGATGTCATGCCACTCTGTGAGCAAGTTCACAGCACGGTTGACAAAGTTTTTGGTAATAATGCTGAGGTTGTGATGGGAAAAATGGTGCAGAATATTCATGAGGATGTGCTTAAGGTATGAAAACACAATCATTATATTTATCCCCTTTTCCCTTACTGTTAGTCAGTCATTCAGGGCAGAAGTGAAAAATGTTCATTTTCATTAAGGCTAAGATCTAAAGAAACTGTGGTGCTGCATCAGTGGGGTGTAAAAACAAGTTGTAATGTTTGGCTTATCAACAGAGCTGATAACCGAGATTTGAGTGCTGACGTTTTGAGTGATAGCCTTTAGTCAGAGCGAATCCTAAGACGCTTGAAACGTCGGCACTCGAATCCCTTTACAGTGGCCAATTTACCTTGACAGTAGTTTAGTTATCAACTCTGTTGATATACTATTATTGTAATTTCACTTAATTTCTCTTTGACAGAAACATGTGGACTCAAAGCTCCGGAGCTATGGTTCAGACAAGGAACAGTCGCTGAAGAACTTACAGCTTCTATATGAAAGGTAAGTTAAGCTTCTGCAGTCACTCAGTTATCCATGCTTAACCCTGTAAGCCCTAACAGTGATCAGCATCAAATTTCTCCTTGTAAAGTCATTGCTTGTTTTACCTCTGAGGTCATGAGAATTAAGAAAATGATCATCCAAGGTGAATTTTCTGATTGGCTCCCTGAGTTGTCAGAATCTTCCTCTAGTTACGATGGACTGCTTGCGTTACAACTCATGTTTAGAGGGAGCAAAGTGTTGTAATTTCGACAAAAACAAAGTAAAAGTGTTTTAAATTAAGCTTATGGAGTAGGAACTGTTCAAACCATCTTGTCAGCATTGAAAAGGATTTCTCGCACTTTTCCTCGCACTCTTTGAACATAAACCAGTTTTGCTTGCACTAGAAAGCAACAAGCGGGGAAGCCTATACTATAAAACCTTATTGAACCAGCTTATCCAGTCCGTATTGGGAAATATTGCTCACATCCTTTTCCTCCAAGGTTATTGACCTCACCTTCGGCTCGCTCCATGAACCTGGAAAAAAACCTTGGCCACTATTAGGGACCTTAAGCAGTGCAGCGACGACGATGACCTCAACGAGAACATCAGAAAACAATAGTTTTAATAAGCAAAACACTGGCTCTGCACTTGCATTATACACTTTGGTACATTTATTTACCGTCCTCTGCAAAACAACAACGTGAAATGACTAAATTTAAGGTTTTATGGAGAACGTGAACGCATGATGAACATTTCATTAGAATTCTAATTTTTGTCCCTTGGCCTAGTACTGAAAGTTGTTCTAATATCGTTTCTAAAGGCCCCCTCCAACGTGGAGTTTTTGAAGTTTCTCTTATAAGTTGTGAATTGTTTTGTCGTCAGAGCTAAGAAGCTTGGTGATAAACTGTCTGTTTACAAACTTGGATCTGATTCTAACTTTCTTGAGAGGTTGAGGAAGAATTTGTTCAGCAACTACTTGTCATCCTATACAAGGTAGGTGTGTAAGTAAAGCAGTGAATATAACGTTTATAACGTTTGCATAAAACACCCACATAATGCACAAATCTGTATAACTGTAAATAAATCATTTAAACATGTGTAAATTAATCTATAAATGACTCCTCGAAAGAATAACGGAAATACCCTCATATATTACTACATAATAATAAAAGACCACCCAAATCCAATTTTTACTACAAAACCAAATACTAGCCACAGCAATAACCTGAGATCAACACCAGGACCAGTAGCAATACCAAGGTCAAGAACCAAAAAGACATGCAAACTCTTTTATGGCACAGGCAGCAAGGCTCCTTTGTTTATGATTGTGTATTTTTAACTTTAGATCCAATTATGTAAATCCATTGTATATTTATTTTTTAAGATGAATGAATCAAGCTTATTGTTATTATTATTATTATTATTATTATTATTATTATTATTATTATTATTATTACATGCATCTATCACTCGTTAATGTTCAAACTCTGAACTTCAAAACCCATCTAAATGTGTATTTTTTTTACTTCCATTAATCATAATTATGCCAACAACTTACAAAGCATACAAAAGGAGCTAGATCAAAGTCCATCAGTCACAGCTCGCATAAACAAGATCTTTTAAACGCGTTGTGCAATTAAAACATTTTTGCTTCCTAAGACTCCACCACAGGGATTGACTGCTGCAGTGAAAAACAAAACAAAACAAAACAAAACAAAAAATAATGTGTACTCTCCTCCACTCTTGAAAGAAATTGATCTAGACTGTTTAATTTCACATTTCTCCGAAAAAGGTAGAAAGTACTTATGCAGTTTTATTCTTAACAGGATATCATTATCGCCTATTTTCACCTTTTGAATTTCCTGCCCTCTGTTACAGTAAAAACCCACGTATAAGAACCTAGAATTTTTGGGTTCAGGCTGAATGGGTTCTTATATTTTGGGGTAGTTTTTCCAAAGTCAGGCTGATTAGGTTCTTAGTAGGTTCTTATTTGTAGGATTTGTCATAGTGATACAAAAAGTCAGGGCACTATACAGATTCAAGTCCCAAGACTACACCAGTATAATTTTATACAGTACTACATATTCTATACTCTGTATTTAAAAGATTTTCAATTTTGAAGTTTCTTCATTGTACCACATACTGTATTAAACAAATAATTTTCATGTTATATTTCTCAGAAATTTCACAATTTCTAACAAAATCCAGTATTTTGGCCTTACAATAAGAGTGTTTTTTTGTATAAGAACCTATTTTTCTTTGCCAGGCTAAATAGGTTCTCATATATTTGTATTTGTATATATTATTATATGCCCAATTTCAGCCTGTAGGTTCTTAAATCACTAGGTTCTTATACGTGGGTTTTTACGTACTGTAGTTTTATTTTCATGATATCATACATGTTAGTTGCCCAATTATTTCACTCAAAATAACTTCTGCTTTGTGACAATAGAGAAATTTAAAGTCACTTTTACGACAAACGACATTTGAGGTTCGCGTTGATCTTTTCTTGAAAGAAGGAGTATAATTCTGACCTTTGATAGAAACGCCAAACTATTCAATTTTACTGAGAAGCTGAAAACATCGAGCGACAAATATAGGGTAAATATGTTCACATGGTCATTTTTCTTCCGTTAGTCGTTTACTAAACCTCCTTAAGGGCGATTTACACGGTACGACTTTGTCGCATGCGACAAGCTTACGACAGGCCTACCACACGACTTGTTTCGTGTAAATCAAACCTACAACTCTCTTGCGACTGTCTTGTAAGTCACAAAAAATGTCGTTGTAAAATCCTACGACAATCGTAGGTATAGGCAATGTTGAATGACGAGAGTTGTGTAGGATTTTTTGCATGACGTGAGCAGCGCTCGCTCTGGAAATCGCATGCGACAATTGTAAGCAATAGTTGTACCGTCTAAATTGGCCTCAATAGCGGCAGCCATGTGACCTCACAGAATTCAAAATGGCACTTGAGAAATCTAAAAGCGAACTGAATAAGCCAAAACTCATATCCAACGTTCTTCCCTTCTTGAAAACAAAATTGGTTTTGAGGCTTTATTTCAAACAAGTTTATAATAATAATAAATAATAATAACAACTTTATAAACGTGTCAAGAAATGAAGCTGAGGGGAGAAGTCCCCTCTACTAATAGTGGACACCTAACTAAATTCTAAAAATTCTAAAAAATTATAAAAAATGAATTAAAATTTACATCTTAAACCATATTAATAAAATTTCATACATCAATCGCAAAAAATCATGTAAACCCTAGTCATTCTCGGCATAGGTTGCAGCCTCGACAGTTACTGACATTTGCTGCTAGGGCAGTAAGGTACTGATTACGTATGACTCTTTTAAATTGCTTCAGAGAGGGTTGATATCTTATTCTAGGAGTGAGATCATTCCACAGTTTAGGCCCTAGGTAACGAAGTGAGTGTTTTCCATATGTCACCGAAGAGAATCGAGGTTGAACAAATTCTCGCTTTCTTAAGTAATACGAACCACTGTCTAATTGGAAAAGATTACAAAGTCTCTGTGGCAGTAATTCATGCTTAATCTTATACATGAAGTTTACACCAATTTGTTAAAACTGAGTGGAGTTTGCCTTAAAATTGATTAATTATCCAACAGAACAGAGTTGGCGTACTTATCAGAGAAATCCACTGCCATCTTGGAGAAGTTTTACAAGTCCATAAATCACGAAAAAAGGGACAAGCCAACTGGAACAAAGTAAGTGGCTATCCTGAAACCTTTCAACATATTTTATAAATGGAGAGGTGATGGTGAAGTGGTTTACCCATCGGATTTGGAGGCTCAGTGGTTTCAGGCGTAAGTTGTTCTCTGCGTTATCTCGCGTTGTTTCTTTAGAGAAGAAACTTTGCTCCACATGTTCTTTCTTAACCAAGACCCCAGTCGTTCAATGAGTGGATAACGTTATCCTGTGGATAAATGGCCATCCAGCGAATAATTAACAATTAGACGGCGAGCTCGAGGTTTCTATCGGCTGATAGTCGCCCGGAGCCAACTATCAAAGGCGATAGAAACCGAGACGGCACCTGTGTAGCCAATCAGATTGCGCGTTTACGTGATAGTCGGTCATTGAGGTATGCTAAAATGTATTAGTTGGAGTACATTTTATCGATTGGATAGCGATTTATATTGAGTTATCCGCTCTTTGAAAAATCGGGCCCAGATAAATTGTACTCCAACTAATTCATTTTATCCACTGGATAGCGACTTATCCACTGGATAAAGCTATCCACTCTTTGAACAACTGGGGCCAGATATATAAATGGGTACTGACAGAAATTGTTGGGGATCACCCTGCTATGAATCATCATCGCATCCACTGGGATTAGTATCGCTTCCAGTGGCTTAGTGCTCAGAGACACGACAGTGTTTAGCTTTAACTGAATGGCCTTACTAGGCTGGTTAGCATTGGTCGAGAAAGCGGCGCGTATTTTACCAACCAATCATAGAACGCATTAAGGCAAAACCAAAGCAAACGCGAAATTACTCTTGACTCTCAATTCAAAAAGCGCTTTATGGTGCTTTGGAAATTTGTGTTGGATTAGCGTCTTGACATTATGGGAAAGAAATAGCCGTCAATTGATTTCTACTCAGTGTATGACAGAGAAAACATAAATTATGGGTTGTTTTGTGGGGCAAGGTGTGGGTGGTGGTGCATTAGGGGATAGTATTTTTGTACTAAATCCCCCATTTTTTTGGTTCCAATTACCGAGCATCGCAAAGTATTCTACAAACGGCCAAAGCAGAAGTAATTTCTCCCAACGTTTTGGAAAAGGTTTAACTTTAACTTCGAACATGTTTCGGACTAACAAATTTCGGGGAAAAGAAAAATGTCCAGACGCAATAGAGCAGCTAGGTTCGTAAATTTAAGTAGTTCTGATTCCTTAATTTTCTTTAACGGAGAACGCTTGTGTTTGTTTGTTTGTTTGTTTGTTTGTATGTAGCCTCATCAGCATTCAGGAGATTTCTAAGCGAATACCTCTCAGGACGCACGCAAATTCAATGGACTCCAACAACGAAACTCTACTGTCTCAAGACGTGGCAGTCGGTCTGTTACAAGAAAACAAAATGGCGCTGAAAAGATGTGAATTGGTGAGAGTTTGGACAAGTTTTAGCCGTTATCAAATAACTGAATTGACGTTGGGGTAAAAGTTTTACGTAACATGACAGTCAAAACTCATCCTTTGAAAAGTCAACGCCCCGTCCAAAAGAAATAAATTTATACCGCGTTTACATAAACTGTTTTATCTGCAATGTCAATTTCGCTCTACAATGAAATAGTTGATACTAAGAGCGAATTCTTTTGGTCAATTCTGTCGAGGAATAACAGAATACACTCTGTTTTTTTTTTTTTACAAGAACCTTTTTATAAGAACGTCGAGGCTGAGATTGACCAAAATTTTAAGAACGTATTAAGAATATTCCTCAGGCTGAGAGTCCATTAAGAACGTTTTTATTTTGGTAATCTGTGTATAAAATCAAGGTAACAAATGTAAATTAACTAAAATACTTAAGGGCATGTTTTGTTTAACATTAAGAATGGTGACATACATCTCGGTTTGTCATAATCATACCATATCTCAGCAGGCAATGCACTTTGATAGGTTTCCTGGTCGCGTCCGGTGATTTACAAAATACATGTAGTGTATACTAATTTAAGAACATCTTAAGAACGTTTTCAGCCTCAAATCGCCAAAAAGATATAAGAACGTTCAGCCTCAGCTCCAAAATTAGACGTTCTTATAAAAAAAACAGAGTGTACACAGAAGGTGACAGCTCTCAAAAGAACACAATGGCCCGATTTATACTAGAGACGGATAATCCGTCTGGTCGTTTAATCCGTCTAGTATAAATACAGGACGAACTATAAAACACAGTATTAATTCGTCTCATAGTTCGTCCCGTTTATACTAGACGGATTAAATGCAATTCTGTTTCGGCCCATGCACGTTCGTTCTTTAGTGCCGGATTCCCCGCCATCTTTGTTCTCTGGCCTTTGTTCAGGCACTTCGTTTATGCGAACACATTTTGTATCCTACTGCTAAGAGACCGCTGGCTTTATGTAACGACGTGTTGATTCTGGCATCTAAGTTCGTCTGACCCTGCATTTATACACACAGACGGTAAGCAGATAGTTCGTCTTGACGGATAATCCGTCTATTGCCCGTATTTATACGCGGACGGATAATCAGACGAACTAAAAAAATTCTTGCCCAAGTTCGTCCAGACGGATTATCCGTCTCTAGTATAAATCGGGCCAATGCCGTTTGTTTGCATTAACCTGAAAACCTTCCCAAAAGAATGCCATTCCTCTTATTCTGAGTAACCTGTACTCTGCTCATTCTGCCATTGGGAGCTGAAGGAACTGAATACTATTCTGTTTATTCCGAAAACACAATATCTCCAAAAGAACATGAATACTGTCTATTTTCGTGTATTCCTATTACGGAATAGTCCCAAAAGAACGCGCATACCAATGTGACGGTACAAAAGTCTCATGTCGATGCGAGTCATCATGTAACAACAACAACAACAACAACACTATTAAAAACAGAGAGTTACAAGTTAGGTATTTACTGTACCTACCCGCAAATAGCTAAAGCCAGTCGAGGCGGGTAGGTGTGACTATATTAAACTAAATGCAAATAAATTTTGGTGTTTACAAATTGACATTATTAACAAAGTTTACAAAGCAACAGCAGCAACTAAAATAAAACTTAAATAAGTAGTAAACAAATAAGTGAATATACAGAACAATAAAGGATTCGCTAGCTATATTGATAGAAATTACAGGATTGTTACAAATTTATAAGCTTTTGATTATTTCAAGAATTGAAGAA